>NC_056728.1:1848908246-1849050131 GCF_019279795.1 Protopterus annectens
GATGATGCTCTGATTACAGTGACTGGAGCACAGTATGGCACAGTGACATTTAACAATCAAATTCCTACAAGTCAACTTTCTGAACATCATAAGGTCAGTATTTACATGTGTGACCATCAGAAGGTGAGCACTTAGCATGCCAGTTCATCCTGCAGACCCCCTAGAGTACCTGCAGCACTGTCATGGCTCTAAGCTAATAGGACTTCCGTGTTGAACCTAGGGCATATCCCACTTTACACATCCTGCTGGATTCCAGGTAACAGACTTGTAAATATTAAACACAATAAAGGAGCAACTGAAAAGGCAGTTTTACTGAACACTGAAAATACTTAGCTGCCTCTTAAAAATATTTCATCCATGCAGCATTTGTATGTGTAATACAATAATACATGCCTGCTGACCCACATTAATTTCTTTAGTACTTTTTGTTTGCCCTTAAAAAAGTTTTAAGTGGGTATATAAATCATTAGCACTACTCGTGTTATTTCACTTTGATGATAATTATTATAAAATACAAGTCTCTGTCAGCTACAGAGTACCTTTTACAGATTACTTCATATTTTAATTAATTCTTAAGATTTTTAGTGTTTTATATTTACCACATGGAATTAAGAAGAATCACTCCTTTTTGGCATATTTTTTTCTTAGATGTTAAAAGTGACTGCATTGTCTGTCTCATTAAAGAAGTAGATAACTGTAAATGTGTGACCATTGTGTTTAACCCTGCTGTCACCACCTTGTAAACAAACATCACCCAAAGTTATTTATTTAACATTTGTTGATCAGGAAAGTCTGACTAGGGCAGGGCCTATTTTCAGCGGAGGCCCGGGGAGAAACTCTCTAGATACATGTCTTTAGAATGTGGGAGGAAACTGGAGTACTCGGAGGAAACCCATGCGAATGCAGAGAGGACATGCAGACTCTGCACAGAAGGCACTCCAGCTGAGAACAGAACCAGAGACCCTCTTGCTGTGAGGCACAACATTAAGCGCTGCACCACGTGAATGGCAAAGTAAAAATGGCCTTACCTTCAGTATCAACAAATGCAGCATTCTGGCAATTTGGCAATCCGACTTACTTTGTAAACTACTGATAGCAGCAACTAAAAGCTGATAAAAATGGTAAAAGTCTTTTAATCTTTGCAGGTGGTGACCTTTCATTTGGAACTCATACAGCTGCTTCTGTTTTACCGCTATATGTAAAACATACAGAGTTGCCCATCTGATCCTCTGTGGGATTGAGATACATGTAAGAACTAAGTGACCCACTCATTTTGTAAAAGATTGTGCTCTGTAATGTAACCAACTTACAGACAAGCTAATGCAATTGAAAAATGTATAATGATTCCTCATAAACAGAATCTAATGGCTTCAAGGCTTGTCCTGTGGCAAACAATTACAGCAACTCTCTCTCTTCCCCATATCTCATTGCCTTCTTAGATGAGACCTGTCCTTAACTTATGTAATGTTAAAGGACATCTTACTACATGAAACCCTTTCTTAGAATACTACTCCCATGACTAATTGCAGAGTTCTCATCCTCATTCATAATTCATAAGAACTGTACCATGAGATATGACAGCTTCAGATCTCAAAGACTTCAACACCTGTAAAATCATCTCCCTTCTCAAACTTAACCCATCGGGTCATGCTTGGATGAAATGGATGACTATGTCAGAACCTGGAAGTTCCACCATGTTCACAACGGCATCAAGCTCCTTGATGGCCAATGGGACTTGAACTTGTTCAACAAACCTATGAACTAAAAAAAACTTAATTGTGATTGAGTCAGAACATTATCAGCTGTGAACCCTTGATATTTATAGTTGGAAAAATTGTAAAGCTTATAAAACAGAAAAACTGTGTGATATTTGAGCAAGTAGATAAGAAACAAATGTTGAATTTAACACTAAAAGAAATGTAGAATTAATGTGCAGGGCCAAGAAACCAAAACCAGAAAAAAAGAAAGAGTAAGTTCAACAACTTACAATATGATGATAGAACGGCATTTTTAACTATAGACGTGGTTAATCTTTTCAATGTCATTCCACATTCCGTAGGCATTGAATGGTTTGAAGAGTTTCTATATGACAATCATCTTTATAGTAATGACCCAATGGCAGTTTTAGTGACACTTATGGAGTTGGTTTTAAAGAACAATTTTGTTTCCTTTGAAGGACAATATTTCCTTCAGAAAGCTGGGGTTGCAATGGGGGCCATTTGTGCCCCCATATTTGCAAACATCATTATGTTAATGTTGGAAAGAAAGTTTCTTTTTACTTCATCATACACTCATAAGTGGAGCTTGTATCTGCGGTATATTTATGATTTATTTTTTCTTTGGACTGGAGATACCAAGGATGTCCAAGAATTTTTGTTGTAAATTAATGGCACCACTGAGTTTCTAAAATTTACATACACACATAGTTTCGACAGTATTAACCATTTGGATGTGTTAATTAAAAAGGACTCAAACTCACAATTTTTAAGATGACCTTTATAGAAAGCCCACCTATTGTAATACTCTTTTGCAAAATCATAGTAATCATTCTACACATGTTAAAAAAGGTTTAGTCAAAGGCCAGTTTGTAAGACTTGCACGGATGGTCAGTAAGGAAGACGATTTTTATACCCAATGTGATACAGTGAGAGAGATGTTTAGATCTAGAGAATATCCATCCGATTTGATAGAGAGGATACAGAAAGAAGTTTGTACTAAGAGAGGAAGGGGTAGTATTGTACCTCTATTAAATAATAATATTGTAGGTTTGGAGACAAATTTAGTTAGAGCCTTTACCCCTGAACCAGACAATAATGTCAAGGAGTATATCTGTTCTTTTGTTACTATATTTTCTGTGGACCATCAGAGTATATTTGATATTTTACTGAAAAATTGGTGTATTTTTCATGGTTATGATGGAATGCTACAAAAAGTGGGTCTAAAACCGTGGTTGGTTTTTAAGAGAGAGGATGACAATTAAAAATCTGTTGGAAGGTAAAGGTAGTGTTCCTGCCCAACACGCAGCTTTAGGTACTAAAAAATGTGTGTTTCGTGCACAGTGTAGTTTTATTACATACACCAATAAAATTAAGATCAACCATACCACCATTAAAGCACAAGGGAAGTTCTCCTGTAACACTCAGGGGGTTGTTTATCCTGCCCTATGTTTAGAATGTAGGGGTTTTTACATTGGAAAAACTAAGAGAAAACTTACAGAAAGAATATATGAACATGTTAGAGATATTAGAAACCATAATTCTAACAGTGCTTTATTCAGACATATAGAAAAACATTCAACAAATGGTTTTAAATTTTTAGTGGTAGAAAGAGTACTCCAAGATCCTTGGGGTGGGCCATGGGAAGATTTGCTTGAATTTAAGGAAGTATGTTGGCAAGTAAGACTCAATGCGCATGTACATCTTGGTCTAAATGACTGCTTGAGTCTAAGTAGCCTATTAAAACTGCATTATTACATGGTCTAATGCTGTTTTTTCACTGTTTTATATTGTGTTTTTTTTGTTTAAAACAATAGTTATAAATAAGTTAGGAAAGATTTTCATTTTAAAGTTTAATTGATTTTGTCAATTTTTTGGTTAGCATTTTTTATTGAATTTGTTTTTTTATTTGCTTTTTTGTGATGTGATGTTCCCTAAACTCTGTTTAAATACAACCTACTCAGTGTGATATTCATTCTGAAGAAGTCAACTGTTATATGCTGACGAAAGCACTAAATAAAGTGAGTTTAAGTTCCAAGGAGGTCTTTTTTTCTGGTTTTGGTTTCTTGATCCTGCATTTGTCCTGGTTCCTGGTTTCTGTAGAAGTAATTTGCAGTTAAAGCAAAAATATGTGGGCAGGACAGAATGACTATGTGAATCAGCAGCACTTGAACGTTGCTGTGCTTCTCCTATACAAGTACTGTATATAATTTACTAGCTGCATTTCTATAACATGTAGCATTGCATCTTGTCTTCAGAAATATTTTTCATATTCATATTCCTTTTTATACGTTATGAGTTTCTATTTATTGATTGGAATATGTGTTTAAGTTGTACCAGATCAAGAAGGGTAGAATATCTGTCCTAGAACATCAAAGAGACTTTAAACATAATGTTGTGGTTAACCCAGCATTTAAACATATTGTGGAACAACATGGTTCTAATGAAGAACTTCTCCAGTTCTTTATAATGTACCAAGTTAGAGAGGAAGGTTTGCTAATTAATTGTATTTGCTATAAAAAGAAAAGTACATAAGTGTAAAAGCTAAGCATATTTTTTAGTATGCAACACTAGTTCCAAATGGCATAATATCTACTAAGTTCATATCCAGTGTATTCTAATGGTTGCTTTATTACTGGTTGCTTTATTTTTATTATTTTATTTACTATTTCGCAAAAAGTAGCTTATTATTTAATTATTGGTTGTCAGCACTTTTGCTTAACTTTAAAAGGTTTCATCAGAGAGGCACTCATCATCTTCTTTTGGCTGTTCCCATTAGGGGTCGCCACAGCGGATCATCTGTTTCCATTTCTTCCTGTCCTCTGCATCATGCTCTTTCACACCAACCGCCTGCATGTCCTCTCTCACCACATCAATAAACCTTATCTTAGGCCTTCCTTTTTGCCTCTTACCCAGCAGCTCCATCCTTAGCATCCTTTTCCCAATATACTCAACATCCCTCCTCAGCACATGTCCAAACCAACGCAATCTCGCCTCTCTTGCTTTGTCTCCAAACTGTCCAACCTGAGCTGACCCTCTAATATACTGATTCCTAACCCTGTCCATCCTAGTCACACCCAGTGCAAATCTTAACATCTTTAACTCTGCCACATCCAGCTCTGACTCCTGCCTTTTTGTCAATGCCACCGTCTCCAACCCATATAACATAGCTGGTCTCACTACCCTCTTGTAGACCTTCCCTTTCACTCTTACTGGTACTTGTCTGTCAAAAATCACTCCTGACACTCTTCTCCACCCATTCCACCCTGCCTGTACTCTCTTCTTCACCTCTCTTCCACACTCACCATTACTCTGAACTGTTGATCCCAAGTACTTAAACTCATCCACCTTTACCAACTCAACTCTCTGCATCTTCACCATTCCTCTACCCTCCTTCACATTTACCCACATATATTCTGTTTTAGCCCTGCTGACCTTCATTCCTCTACTCTCTAAAGCATATCTCCACCTCTCCAGGGTCTCCTCAACCTGGTCCCTACTCTCATTATATATCACAATGTTATCTGCAAACATCATAGTCCACGGGGCCTCCTGTCTGATCTCATCTGTCAACCTGTCCATCACCAAGAAAGGGCTCAGAGCTGATCCTTGATCAGAGAGGCACTAACACTTATAAATGATCTAGACACTGTACATGTGGTTTATATGTGTACAATACAGTTTGTGTTAATTATTAAACTATTTAGTCAAATATTATGTGGCTTTGTTTTTATTACTAAACCAGTTAGTCACACACACTGGTCATGAATCAGAAACCCATATCATGGAGCACAAACCTGGTTTGGGCAGACTTGCTCAATGAGATATGAGTTTCCATTTCAGAGACCATTGTAGTGCACTGAGGCTACATGCAAATGCGGGAGTCCACTAGGCATGGCTAATGATAATCAACCATGTACTCTTCTCTGGAACTTTTTGTCAAGATTGGAATAGTGCAGTAGATGATTCAAAACATTGCTCTACCATGCTGCTTGGGAGTGAAGAGAAAAAGTATATGCTTTATGCTAATATGGCATACACCCATTCAGTCATATGGCAAGAATGGGGCTGTTAGTCCTTTGGGAGAAAAGGACTGTGAAGCTATGTGTTTATGAGTTTGAGTGTTTGTATTTGTATTTGTCTGTGTGTGTGTGTGTGTGTGTGTGTGCATGTGTCTCTTTCTGTATGCCTGTTTGTGTGTGTGTACATGTACATGTGTGCGTGTGCTGTGGGTGTGTCTATTTCTGTATGCTTGATTTTGTGTGTCTCTTTGTGTGTGTGTGTGTGTGTGTGTGTGTGTGTGTGTGTGTGTGTGTGTGTGTACATTTGTCTGTCTCTTTTTGTATGCCTGCTTGTGTGTGTGTGTGTGTGTGTGTGTGTGTGTGTGTGTGTGTACATTTGTCTGTCTCTTTTTGTATGCCTGTTTGTGTGTGTGTGTGTGTGTGTGTGTGTGTGTGTATGCATGTACATGTGCATGTGTTGTGTGTGTGTTCGTGTGTTGTGTCTATTTCTGTATGCCTGTTTGTGTGTCTCTTTCTGTGTGTATGTGTGTATATGTGTGTGTGTGTGTGTGTGTGTGTGTGTGTGTGTGTGTGTGTGTGTGTGTGTGTGTGTGTGTGTGTGTATGACTTCTGTTTCATAATATATTATGGAAGGGAAGATGTAATTCAGGCAAGAGTAAAAAAGTTCTGTTACCAACTAGTTAATGAACAGCACTGACAACAGAGTAGATGATAGTCTTGCATGTATTAAAAATGTACCAGCTGCAATATTGTATAAGTAAACAGGGAAATATCCCTGTTAACCAATCATTACATAGAAAATGAAGGGGTGGTCTGTTAGCAAAGAAACTCACGCATAGTCTGCTGTAAGCATGTTAGTGAAATAAGGTGAAAATAAGAACAGACAAGAGTGCAATGATTTTTTTTGTTTACATATTAAGTTATATGAATGTAATTTTCATTACAAGAAATATGTTAATGTGCGTAAAAATGCATACACAATACAATCATCGGATAGAGGGGGAAGAAGAAGGGATTCAGAAAAAGACAGTAGAGAAGAGAAGGAGAAATGGTGCTAGGTTGATGAAGGGAGGGAATAGAAAAATGGAGAGGGAAGAATTAGGAGTTGTTTGCATTTATCAGAGAACTGTAATAAGGGCTATTAGCTCAACAAGTCAAAGGTAGATGATTCAAAGTTTTTCCTTATGTGATGCTGTTGTCACTGAAACTAAAGATGATTATTTTAAATAGTTACTTCCTGTGGCAGTTTCTGAGCTTGGTGAAGAAGGAGATATATTTTAATGAGGCTGGTCAATATTCCCAGGATTAGGGAGGCTGAGGGGCTTGTACTAAGAAGCCATGTTTACTGACGTTTGTCCTGTGAGGCCTGTAAGGATAAAACAGAGGAAGACTGGTATTTTGGAACTATGAAGAGATCTGTTTTGTTAGTCTGCTTGCAAAGAAAGGGGAAAAGTCTAACCTGAGTAACTTGTAGGTTAGTCAGGCAACTAATAAAATGCATTTGTGTTTGACTGGTAGCTATTCTCCTTTTGACAGAACTGAACACATGAGAGAATGGTAATATATTTAGTTTCATAGTTTCATAGTTTAGTACTAGGCTATCTGCCCTGGGGCATTTGTAAGCCTAGCCATAGTGATGTGGCTTTCGTCACCCCATGAAATGGTACAAAAATGCACAGAATAGATTTATAGTTTCATAGTTTAGTACTATGTAAGTGTGTTTGGCATTGCTTGAAGTGAGGATAGTTTTTTGTCATGGTTGCTACAGCTGGATGACCATGGTCAAGTTGGATAAAGATCACTTCATTCCCTAATGCATACTTGCAATAACACTTTCAGGAAATAAGAAGTGAGAAGCGCTTTTGGCCCAAAATAGTAGTTCGTTTATTTTATTTACTTGGATATGGTATTGGAAATGAGGGTTTAATCTAACAATGCACCTAAATATCTGAAGGAATGAGTAGTTTCAACTATCTGAAAATTATTGTGGAAAATGTGCTATTCCTTTAGGACAAGGCATTTTTTTCACATTATCCAATATCATGGCTTTAGATTTTTTTAATTATGTGTGTATGTTTAAGTTTTATTTAGGTGCCGGTGAAAGATATGAGAGAAATTTTACCACAACTTTTTATTAATAGCTGAATGATTGTAACATGCCAATATAAATTTGCAATATGCATGTAACTCTTATGTAACTGCTTTCTAATATCTGTGAATTTTTAAAACTGAAAAGCATCAAAAAATATTTTATTGTACTATTGTACAGCAGCTGTACTCTACATGAGTTTCTTTTGTTAAAGTTTATAAAATCTGGCACAGTTGATATCACTGTAGTTGTTGTCTTCTAATGTACATGCATTTACCTGTTTTAAACTTACCATGTTGCTCTTAATTATTAGGGTAAGATATACTGGCAACCAAACAGGACTTAATTCTTTTTGTTTTTTTCTGCCTTATGGTTTTCATATGCAGAAATTACTGTGTTAGTTAAGGATTGTTTACCCTTCTACACAAAGGATAACTCGTAAGTTCTAAAACTCTGTACAAAACGCTGCTACCAAAACCAGGAAGTGGACTACAATAAATATCTGAGGAACAGCACAGTTATGACTGAATTAGAAGGTAATTTTATAGGAAGACTTTTCTACTGTCGACAGAGAAACATTTACAATAAAACTAGGTACATTAGCTGTGTTTATTGTAAGCAAAGAAAAAGAAGGATCTGATAACAACAGCAACAATACTGAATTACTTTGTTTTCGTTATTGTGTGTTAAGTTTTACTTTTCAGACCGAGGTGAATATTTTTTGCTGAGACTTAAGACAGAAAGCATGCTTGTAAAGTATGACCTGCTCTTAGTGATGGCTGAATGACATATATTTTGATTAGGATTGTGACTTTTGAAAGGAGCCTTGATTGGGTGTTTGTATTTATAGAAGATTAGAAGATGTGGCCAAAGGAAGGTATTGATCTCAGAGGTTTTATAAAATTTAAAAAAAGCTAGTTGAACTAGCACTGTTTATTGTATGTTGAATATTGCAAAGCAATGTAGATCAGGGGAGTGAATGTGCAGGCCGTCAGGAAAATATGTGTGTTTTGTACTCGAGTGCTGAACTGGTAGTGTTCAGCTGGTATTATCGTCATCATAGAGTTTTCTATTTTAACCAGTTAAGGTTTTTGAATTTTATATGTTTTGGCAGAAAACATAAAGAAATGTCTATCCAGGAATACACTTTATTTGAATATGGTAACTTTGCAAAGTTTCTAATTACAGGGTAACATTTTTGACACTTATAAAAGCATTTGCTTATCAATACTTTACTTGTAACGGCTGTTGTTTTAAGTCACATAGTATTTACTAAGCTCTATACTAACTCTGGTCAGGTGACTTGTTGCAAAGAGAGAAAGTGATGTTTATTCTTTATTTTCTTATCTCTTTACTCCAAGACTGAAAGACCTTGGGATTAGGCTGTATAGTGATCAGAGGTGCTGAACTAAAAACATATACAGGATACATGGGTGCATTGTTCCTCTGTAAAAATACTGTCATTTAGTTGTGTGATATTCAGACTGAAACACTTTGAGTGTAGGTTGCTATCTTTATGTGTTTAATTTGTACTGTTTTGAGTCCAGATTAAGCATGATTAGGTATTTTATTGTGAATGAAGGTAAAGGCTAGTGAGGGATTTGAGCCACTGACAGTAAACCAAAGTCTTGAAGCTGTGTTGAAAGGAGCTTTGAGATTTTTAAAGTTAAAACATTTAGGAGAGACCTGATAGGGACATTTTTTAGAGTTTATGATCAAATTAAAATTCATAAAGGTCGTTTTACGTTATTGTTTAGTGCATGCATGGAAGGTCTAAGAGAGGGAAACTAAAATAAACAGATGTAAGGCTAATATAAAAAAATGGATGAAATAGCTTGGGTATAACACTGAATAGAGTATCATTTCAAGAAAAATTATATGCATCGAGAGAAGCTCATGGATACATGGTGTATATCTAAGGAAAATTACTAAAAAGTATCTCTTCTTTCTTAGAAATAGTTGTGGATACACAAAGCATCCTTCTTGAAGAGATCATGGATTCAAACATATATAATTTAGGAATGCTTGCTACAGACATGACAAGCCTTCTGTATTGAGGGGAAAAGCAAGCTTTTGCCTAAGGGTCACTGTCTGCTTTCATTGTCTATATTTCTGTGGCTTGAGAAGCCGATGTGACACTAAGCAGACTGTCACATAAGAGTTTCTGGAAGGTTTTTGGATGGAGTGAAGGTCAAATCTGAGAAAATCTTGCCAGATACAGCAATGTATAATACAGATTACATTGTGTTGAAGGAAGGGGCAGAAGAGGAGACCAAGAGAATAATGGTATCAGGTTTTGTTTTATGCTAGGACACACCGAGCTGCTAGAGTTCACTCATGGCATGTCAAGCACAGTGCCCCCAGATCGTCCTCTCTTTATAACCCTCTCAGGTTCATTTTTTGTCTGTATAATGATTCAGTACCCAATAATAGTAAAAGTGTCATTTCACGATTTATGCAAAGCAAGGCTGCTGGTAGCTGATCATTCTGCTGGAATAAACTGTTTAATGACTGGAATAAAAATGCAACTGCTTACAGAGTACCTGCATTTCTGACAAGACACTAATTAAGGCAGAAGCTTTTACAGTCAGGGCACATGCCCATGTACACTAAAGCTTAGAAATGCCCCAGACAAAAACACAATTTTTATCAAACGTTTTGGATGCAAGAGCAGCAACACAGACCATATACTGGTACATTTGTTGTAATACAACAAGTGCTGTTAATGTGATAATGCATGGGGAAGAAAAATGGTTTATTTAAGCATGTATCAAGAAGGAACACTTATCAGTGATCATCTTTCTTTTTAAAATACATATATCTTAGGTGCTAGCACAGGCAGGTGTTACTTGCAAACACATACAACAATGGATGGTACTTATAAATTACTTATTAAACATACACGGGCTTTCTAATGCCATAACTACAACGTGGCTAGTTGATATTTTGTGACTAACCTAAATCTTATTAGTCTTGAGTTAGTTATGTCACACACCAGCATCTGTCATTAACACACTACTTTTCATAAAGGACATACAGATATGTTCTATGAGTACAGTAAGCATCTGTCACTCACATGCTACATCTCACAAAAGGTATATATATATATATATATATATATATATATATATATATATATATATATATATATATATCTGTCCTATGAATACTGTAAGCAGCACCATGTAAGGCTTGCATCAGTGTCTGTCATTCGCACAGTACATGATGTTACACGAGGTCTGCAGATATGTCACATGACTGCTGTAAGCAATATCAGGTATGTCACACACCAGCATATGTCACTCACATGGTACATGTTACACGAGGTCTGCAGATATGTCACATGACTGCTGTAAGCAATATCAGGTATGTCACACACCAGCATCTGTCACTCTTACAGTACATGTTGCACGAGGTCTGCAGATATGTCACATGACTACTGTAAGCAGTTTCAGGTATGTCACACACCAGCATCTGTCATTAACACAATAGATTTCATAAAGGATATACAGATATGTTCTTATGACTAAAGTAAGCTATGTGAACTATGTCACACATCAGCATCTATCAGTCACACCCTACATCACATTGACGGTATGCGGATTTGTCCTATGGGTTCTGTAAGCTGTGCCAAGAATGGCTCATACCAGTGTCTGTCACTCACAGACTACATCACTTACAGGGCATGTAGATATGTCCTATGACTGCTTTAAGCAATGCCAAGAATTGTTTATAGCAGCATCTGTCAGTCACATACTCCATCTCATAGAGGGTTTGCAGATACATCCAATGACTGCTGTAAGTTGTGCTGGATGCATTCATAAATTACTCTGGAGATGCTGCAGTAGGACTGCTTGTACTTCATAAAACCCCAGAACTTGGTCTTATCAACTGCACCTTGCAGTGCATGAACACTTTTGATTTATGAATTAGTTTCTTAGTGCACAAATTCCAGATTAAGCCAAAAATAATGGGGTGGATGGTGAGAGCCTCGAGCTTAGGGACAGATTTTAAATACTGCTCTTATAAACACATAAAGCTGTTAGAATAGCAGGTATTACATTTGAATGAATTTGCTACTAAAGTATATGAAGGCCGAAACACAATGTTTGTCATAATTTAATGTCTTCAATCATCAATGACTTGCTCGAAAACTATAAATTGTATGAACAGACCAAACTTATGAGGCATTCTTTGAAAGCAGCGACATTCTTTGAAAAGGTATAATTTAGAGGTATGCCTAGGGATGGTGGTAAACAAAGCACATACAGAAAGTGCTAGCTAACCCCTATGATCCATGAATTTTGAAAATGTGAATTCCATGACTGTGGAGCAGCTGGAATGAAGTTCAGCATTCCAAATCAGAGGTTCAGGTTCTGTCCTGATAATGTATGAATTTAAACTGTGTATGACACTCTAAAACATTTAAATAGTATACACACTTGTAGCAGTTACACTGTGTACATAACTATGCAGCATGTAAATCAGATATGCAACTCTGCAACTTATATATTGCGTGTTCCCCTGTAGTATATAAACCATGCACATATACACAGTGTCATATATTCCAGCAGCATTTATACTGTGTTGTATACTCCTGCAGCATTTACATTTTGCACATCATGCTACAGCATTTACACTACACATTTGCATACTCCATTGATTACAATGGGCAAAGCCATTAGTATTTATACTCTCACCTATGCTCCTGCACCACTTACATTGTGCATATCATACTACAGCATTTACACTGTGCTTATGCCTGCAGCATTTACACTGTGTACATACCCATGGCATTCATACTGTGCAAAGCCATTAGTATTTATTCTCTGTTCTATGCTCCTGTAGCATTTACATTGTGGACAGCACATCACAGCATTTCCACTGTGCACACCCCTTAGCATTTCCACTGTGCACACCCCTTAGCATTTCCACTGTGCACACCCCTTAGCATTTACATTGTGTACATGCCTGCAGCATTTGCACTGAGTGCACTTTTCTTCACAGTTTGCACTATATATGATATAATGTAGCCTTAGTACAATGCTGCTAAACTGCATAATAACCTAACAATGACCTCATAGAGGGTGCTCTGACTAGAAAAAGTTATACAGTGGCAGACATATCCTATTTTTATGTCATTGCTTATTTTAATGCATTCATTCCCTACTACATGGAATGTGTTATTTTAATACAGGCATTCCCTACTACATGAAATGTTTTTTTAACATCTCTATTCTGTGAAAAGGAAGCTTTCTCCATGCCACTAAGAAGTGTTATAAATTGCTGCAAGAAAACTTTACAGAAGTACAAACATTTTAGATGCTTGTCATGTGTATGCAGAATAATTCACAGAGGTGCATAAGTGTCTACAAGAATCTACTTCTGAATACCAGAAAATGAAAATGGCAAAGTTGCTAAAGATGTTGCAGATAAAGAAACATCTTCATGAAAATGTTATCCTGCAGTCATGAATCAAACGTGGAGGAGGTGAATGAGCAGCTTGCTATGAAATATGAATGCTTGAAGGTCAGTCATCGTAAACCAACTCACAGTTATACTTCCTTTCTGGAATGTGCAAAGAGGAATATTTTTGTCTTGCTTTTTAATCCACTGTTTGCATTTTGATGATTTAGTTTCATGTACAGCACGCAGGTGTTTTTCCCAAAACAGACACTGTGTAATCAGACACAGGAATGCATTATGTCAGTTCCTAACTTCTTATTGCAAAATGTTTCTGATTCCTAAAGCTGCTGCTGCTGCAAACTAGACTGAACCTGCTCTGGTTACCTTGTAGGAATAGCTGCTGTTTGAACAAACTTTCTTAATGGCTCCTTTTTAATTATGGCCTGTAATTATTTACTTCATTCCTCTACAAGTCATTTATCAAATTCCAAGTCAATAACAGACTGGGGAAAAGGCCAATAAAGTACAAATGTCCTAGCAATTAAAGGATCATAACTTTGGAGAAATATTCCATAATGTCAGTTATTATTGTGACCCAGGGGACTATTTTCAAGTTCAGTGGAAATTTTAAATTACCTGTCCTGTAAATAAAGATACTGATTAATGCCTTAGAATATTATTCTCTGTCTTGAAACCACCTGTGGAATTGCAGCTACAGTGCACGTTTAAAGAGCTAAAGTAGCTTGTAATATTTTCTACCTGTCAACACACATTTTCAGAACTGCTATTTTCCACAGATGAAATGCTTACCACAAAGTATACTAATTACTTTATTAGCCATTCCCTGAAATAGTACCTTATACTAAATGGGTCAGGATTGTAGAAAAACAGAAAAATATGAAATTATGTCTTAAAATGTTAAAAAATTGTATAAACTGAATCTGTATGTGTGTTTCTAAGAATTTGATTTACTGGTGTGTTTGACTGATTGTGCAGGGTTATATAGGCTTTGGACAGGGATAAGGATCATTAATTTCTATATATTTGTTTATGATTTATTTGATCATTTTTAGCCCAGTTTTCTCTAATGTTGTTTTATAATAGTGACTGAGGATCTGAAAGAATGCTTGCTGCAATGTTGTGCTATAAGGCAAGTTTCAGTCACCTACCTTTTGTTTTACTGGGCACTTCACTGTGACAATGGAAAGGGAATGATTAATCCTCAAAGAATGGAAAGGCATTTAGAAGGCAAACATCTCCCAAGCACACTGGGTTATGCTCAGTGAGCTAAAACTTCATTTACAAAGAGGAAAGCTCAGTCATATAAACATAGGAATTATGTTATTACAATAGTAAGTCAACCTACACATAATGTCTTTGAGGTAAAATTACAGCATCTACAAATAGGACACAAATTCTACCTCCAAAATTAAATATCAGCTGCTGATACCGAAAGACTAACAGCCATTCCAATGTAATGCCATTAAGGTATAGTTACTGATAGCTGTATACTTACTTATAATTTTTTATTCTTTTCTTTCATGTTTTTATTCATTTATTTATCTTAGTCTATTTCTCATTCTGAATTATTTCACTGTCAATTGTTTTAAATGTTATTAATTTGTTTTCAGTCATTTAATTTGGAAACAGATAAGAGCATCATTACATAAAAGTATATTTTAAACAATGTTTAAATAAAATAGAATATCCATTATGCATATATTTAAACATGATTACCCCTATCAGATACAAATAGAAACATTTATTATTGGATGCCTAACTTAAAAGCATTACAAAAACCCTTTTGTTTTCTCCAAAATGGTATTCTCCAGAATAAAACTTGATCTCATCACATCATATCACATGGTATATGCATAAATTAATTAAATGACAATAAACTGGCATTTATCAAATGATGAAGACAGCCACCTTGGAAAGTTCTGGGTTTACTTGATGGGAAGCCTAAGCATGACTGAAATTATATTCTTATAACTTCATCTATTCTGAATTGTTTTTTTTTTTCTTCTGGGGATTAAGTTAAACAATGAAATCTACAAGTCAATGAATATGAATATCCGAGTTTAATTCAGCAATAAAGAAAAGCTGTAGTGCATCAAATATTTAATTATTTAAAGTGCACTTGCTCAGTGAAGCAGCCAGTCTATTTGTACACAAAAGTACTTTGCTTAACATCTTGGGGAGGTCAAAGGACTTCTGTTTATTGGCAAGGGGGATGCTCACTATGACAATGACTGTCCACCAAAATAAGAGACTACATAAAACAACAAAAAGTGGTTTAATAGCAGCATTTGATAAATTAATCTTAATATACAAACTAGACAAATTAAGTTACTTATAGTAGTCTGTAATACCAAACTGGGTACCTTCAAATTAAAACTTACCCCATAAAAATATGCTCCTTTTGCAATGTATAGCTTTGATAATGTTAAGTGCTGAGAAATGAAGCAATGTTCAGCCATAATGAAACATTAACATTCATTCACCCTGAAGTTAGATGGCAATGAGGTAACTTGCATGACGCCTCAACAGACCATGCTTCTGTCTGTGCTGGAGCCATAGGATTCAGATTAGTGAGATCTGGCTACAGTGACTCATTTGGGATAAATTTCATAATGAGGAAGGAATGGTGCTCATTACAATGGGGTTTATGATGCCGCAGTGCGGAGTGTGCTGCATCTGATACTTCAGCAGCATTCCATACCATTATGGAGTAGGGGGTATAGATTATGGTTATCATACCTTGGTGGATACTGGACAAAATTTGAACTGATGTCTGTGATCTTTAATGATTGTATTTTTTTATGATCTTGTTATTTATTTTGTAGTCATAATTTAAATAATTTTTGGAAGCCAATGTCAGTTTATTGACATTAAGGGTGAAGTTATTACTACTGTACCTGTTATTTTTGTCAACCACCTTGGAAAAGTCCAAAGTCTTTTCCTGAAATTGTTAAGTCATCCAAGTTGTAATAATTTGGAAATGTTGTTTTTCATAGCCCATTTCCACTTTTCTATTTGAGAAGAATAGTTCAGAAAGAAGTGGGCCCCTGTAGGGCCTTGCGGGGCACTACTTGAAACTCTCATTGGGATACACAAGTGACCACCTATACTGACTTGCAATGGACAATTGCATACATATTATTTTACCCATTGAGTAAGAAACAACATGTAATGCTGCTAGTTTGTCTCTCAGGTGACTTCCAGTGAAGTATATCCAACTCTAACCAAAGTTACATTACCTCAGTGTAGGCTACTCCTGTCTGAGCACCTGTTTTGGAGTTCTCAGAATTAATTAGCATTTTGACATATATCTGGGTTTATTGTACAATCTGCATATAATTGTTCCACAAGTGCAGTCACTACGTGCTGTTACTGAGTGACCATTTCCTTGTTTACTGCTGACATGTTGCATTCATGTTTCATGCTAGCCATGACTGTAAACATGACCACTTAAATGACAGTCAGTGGTTGGCTTGCTGTAAGAATGCTTAACTGGCAAAATGGTAAGAGGTGGCAAAGTGTTCCTGACTTGCAAGTCTATAAATAATTTGATTTCCAGTACTGCTTGCAGACTTCCATATCAAGGACTGATTGGCAGCTCTTACATAGTCCTAACTGCACCCTTGTCAGATTGTGTGTGTGCATGCATGTGTGCCTTTATGCACACATGTATATGTGTGTGTTCACACATGCGAGGGAGTGTGTGCATATGTATGTGTGTGCATATATATCTGCGTGCATGTGTGTTTTTGTGTGGATGTATGTGTCCATTTATATGTCTGTGTTCATGCATACATGGGTGCATGCACACTTGTACATGTGTGTGTGTGTGTATGTGTGTGTGTGTGTGTGTGTGTGTGTGTGTGTGTGTGTGTGTGTGTGTGTGTGTATATACACACACACACACACATATATATATATATGTGTATATATATATATATATATATATATATATATGTGTGTGTATATATATATATATATATATATATATATATATATATATCTATATATATATCTATATATATATATATATATATATATATATATATATATATATAGATATATATATACACATACACACATGTGTGTGTGCATACACGTTAGTTGTAGCAAACAATTATATAGATACATAATAGCTGTTTGAGGAGGAGACTTTTCTGGGGCTGCCAAATGACTTAGATACAGCTGTCTGTAGCATACTAATATGCTTCTTTCTGTATTGTGCGATTTGCACATATTTCCTTTCTGCAAATACATTTGGTATTCCTTGTGGCTGTATGATTACTTCCTTGTTATTGATAACATGTTACACTTCCAACGTTTCCTTTTGGTTTTGTGATATAACTAAATAATATCTTATTACTGCTTTCAGCCTTTGAGATCAAGCTGATTTGATAAGTTAGAGCTGGAAGATGTAGTAACAAAACTAACTAGTTTATGCACATTTACCAACAGGGTGTTCCACTCTGATCCAGAAACTATTACTAATATCCTTGCAGACAAAGTCAGTGTTAATTTCATGCCCCCTACCTAGCTAGATGTTCCCCTCACTACCAGTTATCACATCCCTTCCAAAATTACGTTGAACCAAGTTATAGCCACTTTATCTAAAACCAAAAATAATGTCTCCATGGCACCCGGTACTATCTACAGCTGATTTCTAGTAAGTCTCAAGGACCACTTAGCCAAACCTTTCTTAAACCTTAGGTTATGTCCATGAAGCATGGAAACAGCCATAGTGGTACTATTACACAAAGGTGGTGCTAGAGAGACTAGTTTTACAAGTATTGTCAGTAAAGTTATGTACCTCATAATGGCAGAGCTGACAAACAATGATACATGTGATTTATAATCCCTGGACATAAACCAATCTGAATTTGTTGAAGGTAGGTCATGTTTATTAAAGTATCTCTTAAGCCCTGAATGAGGGCTTGAAAGTCCATAATGCTTACCTTACCCTCATCAAGACATTTGACATCATCCCATATGCTGGTATCACAGACAATCAACCTAACATAAACTTTTACATAACCTGATAGAGAGACATACAGACAGAGTTCACAATGTTAAACTTACAAGGTATCTGCTCTGCAAAAGGGGTGTCACCAGTGGGTTTCCACAGGGGTATGTTCTGGACCCCCTGCTCTTTGGTATTTACTTCTCAGAAGTGAAAGCCCATGTCATATGACTATGGATAATTATATGTTCTGATGATTGCAGATTTGCTGCAATTGCCAAATTACACTTGGACACTCAAATATCCCAACAAGGTGTTTAACAGGCCTGTACCTGATGTATCAGGCATGGGCTCACCTTGAAGGCTACAAAATGAAGTAGAGTTACCTTTGAGAAACTGACCACCATGCACTGCTCCATTGAAAACCAATGTAACTGTGTGTGACTTCAGTACTTTTGTAGATAATGATGTTTCTTTTCATCACAGGGCCTCACTTGTAGTTAGGATGCCATTCTGCCTTGTTCATTTGATGTGGAGGAGTATCTCCTCTAGGTCACAGGCAGTCTTGGTCTCTCTGTACTCTTACCTTATTAGACTAGTCCTTGAATACAGAGTTCCTTTTGGAAAGTACCTCACAAAACACCATGACAAACTTGAAAGCCACAAATGTTTTTAACCAAGAAGATTTCTGAGCTATATAATCTAACCTACCCTGAAAGACTAAAGGTGCTATCTCTCCCCTCTGTGTCACAGAGGCTCAGGAGGGGGTGACCCCTGTTTGGCCTTTAGAGCACTGAAAGTCCCTTCTTTTTTAACCTTATCTACCTTCAGAGAACTATCAACCTGTCTGACACTCATGTCAAACACCTCAACCTGTATTACAAGATCAATGGCACCAGCTGGCTTGACAGGTTCCTAATTCATCGCATTCCCTACCTTCACAATAAACTCCCTTTACTCATTAAACAGTGTAACACTTTATCTTACTTTCAAACCAGAACTGATGATGGAAGCTGTAAATTCATGTCTAGGAAATGTGGAAATAATCTTTTTAGTAAAGGTAACTAATATCCTCTCAATACCAGGGGTATCATGGCTTAACTTCTGAATGGCCCTTAAGCTGTATGCTTAATATGAACCTAAGAACCTATGAATCAATATGATCCATTTCTAACAGTCTGGGCCAGCTGTTGTGAATAATGTTTGATTTCTCATTAAAGAAATAATGAAAGCATTTTAAATGAGTATGTAAAATCCTAAAACATATGTCATTAAAATACAAGATTTATAAAGGTTAATTTAGTCTCATTACTATCAGCTTTTAGTGGAAGGCAGCAACAAAGTCTGAAAAGCAACACCTGCTATTATGACAGATTTTGCTACACTTATTTAGTATTCTAGATTAATAATGGGCATGAACAGTAAAATATGCCACTTATCTATAGTTAATCAATGCCGGGATTTCTGAATATCTTGCATGCAGTGCAGTGCAAGTCCAATATGCTAAACATAACATCTACAGAATGAAACTGCTGTTCATAAAAATAGCCTGCAGTAAGTGCAAGTTGCTTATGCTCTGCGCAAGGCAGCTAATCCCATGCCAAGCCAAAATAAAACACTGCAAGAGCCAAAGTATGACAGGGATATCCAATAGCTGATTCAAAGATAGAGTAAAAAGGGGATCATTGGCATACATCTGACAAAGGATGTTGTCTGCACATGAAGAAAGCTTGGAAAACTGTACATGCACTTTCTTTAAGTAGAAAAGCTGAATGGGGATTGAGCTTTTCTAAAAGCATGGCTAATCAGAGGCACAGAAAGTTGACATTACATAATGTGTACAATTCTGTAATGCCATGCTGATAAAGAAGCTTCAGATCACATATCTGCTTATTGTCACTTGCTAATATGTGATTCATAATGAGGTGCCAAAACAGCAGAGAATATTGTACACCACAGGGGGCAGAAATAGTGTCAATACACCAATCATAGTGCCTGTGTCCCTAGGAAACAAATTATACCAGGCTTTCTATATCAGGGCAACAGGAGTGTTCATACCAGTGCTTACTGCATACATTGAAAGTACGTTAAAGGCATCTGCATTCTGAGTCATAGATCATGGCTACGTCATAGATCATGGTTACACCATTGTGTTGCAGCACATACGGCTGAATGAATAGCCTGCCTAGGCATAGTATAGAACCATAATAAGACTATGGAAATATTCATCAAATGTCACTCTGAAAATATGAAACAAATTGCTGTTGCCATCAATGCACTGCTTTGTCTACAGGGAATGTTATACAGTAACTCAATGGCTCCAAGACACTCGATAAGCATTGACAGCAGGGCACTTCTGTACCAAACATGAATTACCCTACAGTAACAGTAGCTACACACAGACAGTCATGCAAATCCTTTGAACACTGAGACATATTTACCTCTGGCAAGCTAATTGTCTGGTCATGAAAGGACTGTGTTCAGCTGACCTGTTCTGACCACTCTATTAAGGATAACTGAATTAACTACTACTATACATGGGGGTTGTGATGTACCATCTCAGTCTGTTGAGAGACAATGCAGCTGATACACTCATACCTTCTGTCTTTGAAACTAACTGAGTGAATGCATTTTGTATAACAACAGATGTTGATTTTCCATTTTTCCAGGAAAATTACCTGCAAATCCTGACTTTTACCTGTTTGCAAACTGAAAAATTATAGTATTTTCATGGAAATCTGCATTTTATGGAAAAAAACGAATTCATCCTAAGATGTATTTCTACTGATATTTACTATCTGTAATATTGCCATCTTGCATTGTTGTGTGTTGTTTTAATTTTCAAAAGGTAGTGTTGTGAGTTGTGAGTTCTTTTTAATTTTCAAAAGGTAGTGATACAGAAGAAAATTATAATGAAACCACAGTGATGACCAGAAAGTACATTTAAAAAAAGCATGGGGCCATAATTCCTGGCTTATATTTCATGAAATGAGAATTTCATTTATTTTTTGAAAACTGAAAATCAGTGTCCATGATGATTCACTGACACACCAAAATTGTACCTGTTGCATGGTATCCTGACTGTCAGTGCATCAACTTGTAGTGTGGGCAATGGCTCCCTCTATGGAGTTATCGTAATGCTGAATTCAATGCATTATATTACATGTGGCATTTTGAAAGTAGCACCCCATAAGCCCCGAGTGAAGACAAAACAGTAAGACACAAATGTGTGGTATACCCAGGATCAAAGAAAAGAAGGGGCAAATAGGGTACCTACCCAGTGGGTGACAGCTGATCAACCTGTGCCCCCCTTAAAAAAAGAGGAATGGCCTGCAGTTTTAGAAGCTGCCAGCTTGTAAACTACCAAAATATTCCTTCCTGTTTTTTTAAAGCATCTTTCTGTTGCTACTTAGAAAAAGAACTTTTGGATTACTTGCAAAACAAACAGACAAAGAAGCAGTTTGACAGTTTAAGATGTCATTAAGCAAACACAATAGCTTATAAACATCAGTGGAGTACCAAATGAGTGTGTTGCCTTGGGTGCCAAATACCTGTGCTGTAGCTTTGAGTAAAACCTAATCTGTGCTTCAGAGCACAATATGTGCATTCTCATGCCACAGTGCACTATGTCATATGCCCGTGTAGTACTATGTAACACTAGTGCACATGACTGCCAAAGAAAGCAGCACACATATACCTTATTTTGTCATACTTTTCACTTAGGAGTCATGAGCAAAGCCTACAATATTCAGGAACAGAAGACATGACTCAGGGACAACTTTAACAGATAGTATTCCATTAGAAAGGCGATAGTGTAACAAGACTTGCATCAATATCTGTTTTCTACAATAAGTCTTAACTGCAATATTTGGCATGAGTAGCTTAGTAAATCATCACACTCTGGTCTGCCCAGTTCTGTTACAAATCAGAAATTTTAGCAGGGACAGTGGAAAATTTGAGCCAAAAACCATAAATTTCCTTGAAAGTAAGGGACAGGTGAAAAGTAGGAATATATGCCATGCTTGGTAAACTGAGGCATAATTGTAGGACGAACAAGTGAGGGCCCTGAAGTTTGTATGCATATTCTCTGATTTCAAAGCTAGATATACTTGAAATGATGCTTAATGCAGTACTAACTTCTCAATGAAACTGTAACGCCTTTCTGTATTAAGTGCTGCTAATCTAACCACACCTGAAGGTTAGAGAACTAATGAAAACAGATTCTCTTATCTTGGCATCTTTCAGATATTTAACATAGTGTGACATATTCATTTTCGTTAACTGCACCCTTATGGAATGAATGATTACTTCTACCTTGAGAACCATGTCCTTCCTACTGTCCCCAATATTTCTTCCATTAGCATTTGTTGACTTTTTATAATTCCACAAAGAAAGAATATAAATATTTTTTGCTGCTAAAATAATCAACTTTGGTAATTCTTCTGAGACATCTGAAGTTATAATTCTAGCTGACCTAGAAGAAAGCCAATGGAGCATACCTCTCACTTGGGTGGATTCTCAATGATTCCTTGGTTATCTACTGTCTGTTCATGATAAGCAATGATTACTTAGCTAGCACAGTATAAAATATAGCGATCACACATGGTTGGCTTGTGATCCCTTTAACCAGCTAAAACACAATGAACATGTACTATATGATTAAAAACAAGTTATTCCATTTCAGACTGGAAAAAAATTAAATCATAAACTGGGCACCTGATGTTATGGTTCCCAATTATATCAGCAAATCCTTAAAACAGCAAACACTGTTTTATTGACCCTTTTAAATTGAAACCGTGAAATCTCGAACACACGGAACAGTGATTTTTTTCCCCAGGGAAAAAAATCACTGGGCCGTTTTAGGGACTTTGTCATTTCCTCCACTGTGATGTGATCTCAGACTTGTTATATTTAAGTAGAGGGTGTGGGGGGGGCACAACCCCCAACATTGGGGTATGGGGGGGGGGGTGAAGCCACCCACTTTATTATTTATTTATTTATTTATTTTTTTACAGAGAAGCGATTTTTTCCCCAGTTCTGTGTGTTTGGCATTTTGCCATTTAGATTTTTAAGGATTGATTATACAGTGTTCGCAATTTTAAGCATTTGCTGCTATAATATAGACCCGATGTTACTAGGACTTATTTCCCATTTGGTATCTAATGCTGGTCCTCTCACTCAGTACTAAATGGAATCCTGTTCATGACTACCTCCTTGTATGTTTAATGTATTTTAGTACATTCAAACATGATCTGTTTACAGTATGATTACATTTCATCTTTTCTTGACATGAATAAACTTCAGCTCTCGTAATGTAGCTGAAAGTACCAAATCCTTTTATTCTCCTAAGACAGGGGTCTGCAACCTTCACTATCAAAAGAGCCAATTTGGCCTCTCTCCCACCAAATAAAATTCATCAGGAGCCACAAAACCTATTTGACCCCTAAAATGAAGATAACATAGTGTAAAAGTTTTATATATAGTTATTATCCTAAATATAAAATAAGTTTATAGGAGCAATATTTAAAATCTGTCCCTATATTTGTTCCTTTGTTAGGATTGCTCGATCGCTGTGTGTGTGTGTGTGTGTGTGTGTGTGTGTGTGTGTGTGTGTGTGTGTGTGTGTGTGTGTGTGTGTGTGTGTGCATGTGTGTGTGTGTCATATCTCTCAACCTCTTAGAACAAGAAATCTGGACAAAGCCATAAATAGTGGGGCACAAAGACCCAAAAATAGGGACACTTTTTAAATATTGTTCTTACAAACTTCGAAAGTTGATAGAATAACATATTTTGCATTAGCATGGATTTTCTGAAGGATATGAATTCTGAAACTCAAATGTCTGTCTATTTTTTCTGACTTCAGTTCTCAACAATTTGCCAGAAAACCACAATTTTATGAGAAACAGACCAAAAATATGAGACAGAAGTCAGGACATTCTGTGAAAATCTGCACAGTTGAGAGGTAACTGTGTGTGTGTGTGTGTGTGTGTGTGTGTGTGTGTGTGTGTGTGTGTGTGTGTGTGTGTGTGTGTGTGTGTGTGCAAAATGCATGTTAACAGAAACCATGTTATTCTAGCAAGTTTATAAGTTCATAAGAGAAATATTTAAAGTCCATTCCTATTTTTGTTCCTTTGTTCCCCTTTATTTGTGGCTCTGTCCAGATTTCTTGTGGTAAGACTTTGAGAGGTATGAAAACTTTTCACGAGATGCTGCTGCTACCAGAGATTGCTTGATTGTTCTGTGTGTGTAATGCATGGCAACATAAATCATGTTATTCTAGTAAGTTTCTAAGTTTATAAGAGCAATATTTAAAGTCCATTGCTCGATCACTCTCAGTGTGTGTGCGTGTGTGTGTCTGTGTGTGTGTGTGTATGTGTGTGTGTGTGTGTGTGGTAGAGTGCCCATTATTTTTCAAAGCTACAGAGAGCCACTGCAAAGGGGTGGAAGAACCACACGTGGCTCCAGAGCCACAGGTTGCAGACCCCTGTCCTAAGAGAATGATGCATGGGAATTTTCTCAACTGAATCTACAGTGCATCTGTACAACATTTCACATCCCAAAGTTAAACTATAGATGAACTGGTGATCTTCCAAAGTATGTATGAGTGTGTGTGTGTGTGTGTGTGTGTGTGTGTGTGTGTGTGTGTGTGTGTGTGTGTGTGTGTGTATGTGTTCTGTGATGAACTGGCACCTCATTCAGAATTATCTCTTTGTCTTCTGTCTGTTAAATACTAGAATAGGATCTTACTTCTTCTGTATGACCCTGAATGGGATAAAGTGGGTACTGACAAATGAAGAAATAAATTTCAATCAGCTTGGTGTTAAGCAAGAAAACAATGACGAGTGATTCTAAAAGCTGTTTTCAGTTATATATGACTGCTCCAAAAGTAAGAGAGATGAAAAATCTTAGGCCTTCTATCAAAATACTTCCTTTTCTCCAAGTTACGGTGACTTCAGAGTTTCTGTATTGGGATGCATGGATATTAAACTTATCTAATCCTGTAATGTAAATCTCAAAACTAGCACATGCTGAATGCATGTTGTGTCAAATCACCATCCTCATGAAAGGGAAATTAACATGTAAGCTGCACAGTACAGCATCCGTGCATCATTATACAGACGTGCCTTTCAAGGCTTTCAGCTAAATTAAACCTGAGAAAGATCAAAATATAGTCATTTTTAAGTCTGTATATGGCTGTGCTTATACTGAAGCATACTATGCAGTTTATTGATGAATTAAACATGTATTTACTTAAAGAAAAAATACATGGTCTTAATAAAAACAGATATAGATCATGATATCATCATCATATAATATCTATACAGCAAATACTATGTCTACACATAGTCTAGATTCACTTTCATTTCTAGAAAGTACCTGTCATTGGAAAGGGGCAGTGCCCCCTCCCCCCCCCCGCAGATCCCAGTGTGAGAAAAGAGCCTGTACCTCCAGCACCTCTATTTACTATATAAATAAATATGGCAGCATTATTGCCATACAGCAAGAGGCTTTCTTGTTTGATTCTGGGCTGGGGTGCCTTCTATGTGAACTATGGACATCCTCTCTGCATCTGCTTAGGTATGCTCTAGGTGCCCTGATTTCCAACAACAATGCAATAACATGCAGTAAGTAAACTGGCACTGGTGTGTGTGTGATTGTGTGTGTGTGTGTGTGTGTGTGTGTGTGTGTGTGTGTGTGTGTGTGTGTGTGTGTGTGTGTGTGTGTGTGAGTGTGACTGTGAGCTATTCTGTGATAGACTGGTGCACTGTTCAAAACCATTTTTAGTGCCTCTTACCCAATGGCTGCAAGAACAGGCTCAAGTGTCCCTGAATACCTATTGAAGATATAGTGGGTTATCAGAAAATGGGTAGACTGCTATACCCACATGCAAAATGTCACACACACACACACACACACACACACACACACACACACACACACACACACACACACACACACACACACACACACACACACACACACACACACACACACACCACATACACAAACTAACTCCCAAGTAATACTATCACTGAGCAAAAAGAATACTTTATTTTGCTTGAAAATCTACGAACTAAGGCATTACATTAAAACAAACAAACGACAAAAACCATGCTTGCTTTTACAGGAAATCTCCTGAAGTCATGATTATTGGTGTGAGTCATGAACATTATCATATGATAGTATTAACATGTCACACGCTACCGAATGCCACAGTAATAGCAGGTCAAAGGGGGTGCCTGCCTTGGGTGTAAGCTGTTAGATGACATGATAGTTACTATAGAAGAGGTACTGATCCTTCTAATCATTTAAGCAGCTTCAGTTGTGACTTGAAACTGCCTAAATGGCATTCAGTCAGCAGTGCAACTGCTGTCAGTGTGTGTGTGTGTGTGTGTTGTGTGTGTGTGTGTGTGTGTGTGTGTGTGTGTGTGTGTGTGTGTGTGGTGTGTGCATGTGTGTGCACGTGCGTGCATGTGTGTGCGTGTGTGTGCACGTGTGCATGTGTGTGTGTGTGTGTGTGTGTGTGTGTGTGTGTCTGGCATGCACATGCACATGTGTGAGCAGCACTGTTTAAAAGGTGCCCATCAGTCCTTGCATGGCTACAAGCAGTGCTATGCATCATTTAAGCAGCTTCAGTTGTGACTGCAACTGCTTAAATGGCATTCAGTCATTGGTGCAACTGCTGTCAGTGTGTGTGTGTGTGTGTGGGTGTGTGTGCGTGTGTGTGCGTGTGTGTGCGTGTGTGTATGTGTGTGTGTGCACAAGCACGTGTGTGAGCAGCACTGTATAAAAGGTGCCTATCAGTTCTTGCATGGCTACAAGCAGTGCTATGAATCTTTTAAGCAACTGTGGTAGCATAAATGTCGCTCAGTCAGTGTCCATATGTCTTAGGAACTTGTTTGTAGTAAGGTGATAGTATAGCTTTTAGCTGTCATTTATGAAATGTGTTTGAGAGAGGTTATTATTTATGAAACGTTTGAGAGAGTTTATGAAAAAGCTTTACAGTAGACTCCCTCTTATCTGGCATCTCTTTAACCGGCCTTCTGTTTAACCAGCCGTCAAATTTCTGCCATAGCCCTACTAAAAGACAACAGAGAAGAACAACACTTCTGCCTCCTCTGGGCTAAATAATGACAGACATTTGAGTTTTAGACTTCATATTCATTAGAAAAATGCATACTAACACAAATACTGTTATTCTAGCTGACATATAACCTATAAATGCTATTTTGTATGCTTTTTCTGATTAACCAGCCATTTGTTTATCCAGCCTAAGGTCCAGTCCCAGCAAGACCGGGTAAGAGGGAGTCCACTGTATGTAAATACACAGCAGCTCTTTGGAGACTATTTGTTAAACACCAGAGGATCTTGTGGACATTTTTACACCCTGTTTTTGGCCCTAAACTATAGAGGACTTTTTTCTTTTTCTTATTTGGTCTTCAAGTTGGTTGATGAGAACAATGTTTAATTAGTTACAACTCTGCATACTATTGTGAGTCACACTCAAAAGCAGGGCTGTATTTCTGATTGGACACATTATAGTCCTGCTTCTGGGTCTGTTTTCACTTCACTTTTTTAATTACAGGGAAAACCACTTACTTATGATTACTAAATAATTCATCTAATCAAAAATGGCATTACTGCCATGACTCAATAATTGCTATACATCTGTTGAAACAATTATCCCAATAGACAACATATTGTCAGTGTCTATTCTGTATTTCACGTTAGTCCTGACCTTAGCTGTCATTCTCTATGTGAAGTTTTCCATGTTTTCTCTGTGAGGATGCATTTTATCTAGGTACTTATGTCTCCTCATACCTTTTAAAACATGCCTACTAACTGGTTGCTTAAAACTGATCACGTACTATATATTGTATTTGCACCTGCCCTTGTGGTCAAGGTTGTGGCTAAAAGTATTTGACAGCAGCTGAGTCAATTAAAAATGAATAAATTAAAAAATTAGATTAACCATAAAAGACTATCATAATAAAATAACAAGGAAATTAAGAGAAATAAATATCTCCATAATATTTTGTAATATGTAGTTAAATCTGCCTGAATCCAACTAATGTTTATTCTGACACTATTATAATGGAGCCATAATACATATACATGTATTTTTACTACAACAAATGGCAAGCAAAGTTAAGGAGCAAAACATTATTTTGCTGTTAAAAATATAAAACACAACATTTTATAGCTTTGAGCTTGAGGTTCAGACGTGAAAAGGATTAGGTTGATCAAACATGGCCACATCTTACGTTTCACATATCGCTTATTAAATTAAATAAAAAGCTATTCTGTCTAAAGAACTTTCCTGAAATTTAAATCAAAGTAAAATAGTAGTTACATAGAAAATGTATTTCAGAAATATGTGGAAACACAGCATGAGCCAAAATATGCAACAAAAACTTGCCAGAACTAGATTTCCTGATGAAACCCCTGAATATTGAAAAAATTATTTAACAAATATCAACCCTACTAGTAGGTACTGGGCAGTTATGTAATTATGGGCATTACTGTAATTAGCCATTATTTTGTCTGTGTGTACGCGTGTGTGTGTGTGTGTGTGTGTGTGTGTGTGTGTGTGTGTGTGTGTGTGTGTGTGTGTGTGTGTATGTGTTCAGTGTTATTTTACTGTAATTTATCTTTTTTGGGAATCATCTTGTTTTTAAGAATACTTTATGCATAAATAACAGTTCAGTTATTAGTTTTGTTTGTCCAGTGTGGTCATTTTCTAAATACATATATTCGTATACACACACACACACACACACACACACACACACACACACACACACACACACACACACACACACACACACACACACTGATTACATATCTGAGCAACATATAACAAAACATTACAAAGCAGTAAATACACATAAGTGATTATTAGATACTGATAAATGCACGCAACGTAGAAACACTGTGTTTACTGATACATAACTGTGAATGATGCAGGCTATCCTTTAATAAGGGCTTCCCTCAATAGATATAATTAGATAGGGCAATAAAGCAATACAAGGCACCAACATGAAAAAGATATTAACTATGACTTACGAAAATCAGAACCCACAATGTCTAGTTAGAGTAGGACATACCATTCTTGTCAGTTTTAGTATTTTAAAAACACTTCAGAAATTTAAAATCAGGTAAAAAAAACTATAAATTATGTAACATAAAAATATTGCCTGTGAGGAATGTTTTGAAGAAAAGATCACACCTATTTGGAAAAGATGAAGTTAACTCAAACAGCACTACAAAAGGACAACTCTAAATACATTTTATCTGGGGATTGGGCTTTCTAAGTCAGACAAAATAAAAAGATAGAAATGCCAAATTAGAATATTTAAATAAGCACTTTATAAATGCATACAGCATGTAGTACAGAATTACTAAAATGAGTGAAAAATTTTCACAGGCAAAATAAATTTTACATTGTAAATGAATCATGCTTAGTTCATAACACTGGTGGCATATATCTAACAGAGTACAACTCTTTGATAGAGAATATATACAATAAAACTGGACATGACATTTAATTTACACTTAAAATATTTATTTAAAACTCAAAATGATATTTAATCTACTAAAACTGCTGATATTAAAGGAAAGCAACACTGAAGCAAAATGAGGTATCTCTATGTTTTATTACATAGAATACACTAGTTAAATTGTTATTCAGATATTTCATTTTAAATATGTTTAGGTCCCAAGCAAACTTATATAATTAATTCTTTAGACTTTCATAAATTTTCAAGTTCAGGTAAAACTGTCATTCAATCAGACTTGAATTTTATAAACATTTGATGAGGCACAGTTAGGGGTTCATCATAGTTTCACAAATGAAATTACAGCAAACAAAACTTTCCCTTGTTCATATTCAAAAGCAACTTAGATCTACGGATGGAAAACAGAAAAAATTACCCCAAGACTGTCCCCTATGCTAGCAATGGACAGAAGCAAAGCAACTCCTAAATACTTAATCCTATGAATGTGTCTCCTCAAATTATATATGGTATGATCCCAGTTATTCTAACTAGTAGTAATATATAATTATCAACCATGGGATGGGTCACACCAGTCTAACACCAAAATGGGATAGGTTAGCATCTGAACATATCTAAATATACAAGCTTCAAAGCTAATCATCTAATCCCACTTTGGAAACACTCATTGCAATTAAACCCATATATCCTTAAAACTAGTAATATACAATATCCATTAATAATGTCGCAGGAGATAAAACAACAACCAGACCTAAAAAAGTTATAGTAAGAGCTACTCTAGCTGTATCTTTATTATATACTGTCTTACTTAATTTACTTTAATCAAATTTTCTTACCCTCAGTAATGAAACTTTGTGAACAGACACTGTGCCATTCAGAATCTTAAAATAAGTAAAAAAAATAGAATACTAAATATTTATGCCAATGAGATCTAGAGCAGCTGCAGATGTTTTTTCAAACAGAAAACTTAAACATGTAGATGAGAATCTATTAAAAATATAAAATAATTGGAATTTAAATGGAATAAAATTAGCATCAAACATCCTTCCTAACAGGAAATATATACCCACAAAGACACTAGTATGTTGTAGCTAAGGTACCAAATATAGATCACTTAAGAAACAAAGAATTTTAATAATAAAAGCAAGAGTGAACAGAAAAGGGGAGAGAACAAAACGTGGAAATAATTACACAAACAATAAAATAATGGTTTCAAAAATAAATAAAACTAAAATTATTTATTAACAAGAGAACACCCTCTATTCTGCAGTTAATTGATTCTTTTAACTTGTACTTTCAGTAATTCAGTCAGTATTGCCCTGATGCCAAAGAAATACAAGCCTTTACTTTTCACTAATACCAGATCTTAAAAAAATAAATAATGACCTTTGAAAAGTGAAGAATCCTTACATGCACTGCATATGGAATATTAGAATCCTAACTTCTGCATGTTAAAATGTACTATTTTTAAATGAAACACACTAATGCTTGATTTTACAGCTAAGCAATGCTGCTCATATAATTAAATAACTAATCTTGAATATGTTAGTATGGCTTAGGACTTGGGTTTCAAATGATGCAGGTTTCAACTTTTTTGTAAGCTATACATTGTGACAAAGAAGTAGGGGCTGACAAACGTAGATGATTGCTCAGGTCCTGCTTTACAAAGGGTTACTGGAGTGATGCTTGTTTTGGTACTGTTTTACTTATGAATAAGAAAAAAAGTTAATGTGTTTCTTTTCCATGGTGCTGACCTCAACATCTGCCATCATTATCATCACTGCACCATATGTGTGACAGTAATATCACTGTAACTTGCCCGGTGATATGGGGTAACATATGTTTTTTGTTATTCAGAAGCACCAATAAACAATGAGTGCAGGACAACAAAAAGTGAGGAGAGGGAACGTAGTCAATGAGCAGCACACTGAGCAGATTAATACACATGTTGGCCGTAATGTAAGCAGTGTGTCCTCAGGAAGTTCAGTGGTACTCCTGAATATGTACATTCCTAATAATGATTAATACTGATATCAGTTCTACAGTTTTATAAGAATTTCTTATAAGAATCATCTAGTTAGGCTATGAAAAAATGTCAAACCTAGCAGAAGTCAGGCAAACGTTGATTCTATTTCTACAAAGTGCTACAAAATTTTAAAGACATTGTTATAGAACAACATCAGAATTTAATTAATTGTTTTAGCTATGTCATGAATTATTTTACACACCCACCTGTCTTCATACCCGACACATACTGGTTTGCAGCACAGTATTTAAAATTGTGTACAAAAATGCAAAATAATAAATGATTATACTTTTTAAATTAAAAAAATACATTGTACACACATTAAAAGTACCCCCAGAGAATTGCACTTGTTTTAAAATGCATACAGTTAAACTGCTACAAAATCTGTGTATAGTGCCTACAATGAAATTTGAATGCTTTGACATGTCAGCTGTGAACACTTGTGTTCTTTCTTTTACACAGATTTTTAGTTCTGTGCCTATAACTTGATTTAGCCACAAAGACGTAAGTAATATTTAATAAGTTAATAAGGTGGGATTTATGGGGATCACTGCAGGGGACTAATATGTGCAACTAATATTGTGTCCTTACCCTTCATTTAAATGACAGAGCCACATAAGAAGACACTTTTGCTAAAGGTAACATCTGCTGCAGACAGTAGAAGATGACTAATTTTCAGGATGCATGCACTCAGTTATGGAGTTAGAAACATGTCTGAGAAGATTATTCCTTGCTGTAGTAACTGAAGGTCTTCATGCTTCTGTCTTTTAAAAATGTGAACAGATACTGAGTATTTTACTTTCAAGGTAACAAAAAGAAAAAAGTGGACCTTTTTCCACTGGCCACCCAATAATGGGCACTACAAGTCCAGGTATGTACGCATCTGAAAGACATGCCATAAAATAACGGGCTTTGAACCTTTTATGGAGGTGAATAGTTAGAGGCAGACATTGCTCCTCTGATCTAACTGGCCCTCTACGAGGGTTCTAATCCACGTACAAGGCATAATAAGCTACTGAGGGATAGAATCAAGGGGATGGACAGGAAGGGAGAGGGTGGGTTATGGTGACCTCAGTCTGTTGGAAGTAGACTGAAGTATACCGTCATTCAAACTAACAGAAAGAATAGATTTAATATAGATCCATTTAAATAAAATGTATAAGCAGGAAAAAGGTAAGGATGAATTCTTGCTCTCATTTATTGCGAGGGAATGTGGTGAGGGAGCTGCAAGTCAGAGTTCCACATGAATACACAAAATTACTGTGGATACTGGCCACGAAGAAGGAGCCAAAAGGCCACAGATATCATGGTTTGGAATTATTGGGAAATGGACCTTTTTTACGTGGTATACAGAAATATGGAGTTAGGAAAGTGGCAGGAGAGCAAAGGAGTGGAGGATCTATGGAAAACCATAAAAGAGCAGACCAAGAAGGAATGGAAAAGGGTTTAGAAAAAGTTGTCAAGTCAACATGAAGAAAGAAATTAGTGTGTTCCACTAGAGTGGTGCGAAAAGCTGTAACAGGAACAAAAGATGTACAGGGATTAGAAGGACAATGAAAGCATCAATGGAAAAGTTACAGAGAGGCTAGAAATGGGACAGTGAAGTAAGATAAAAAGGCAAGTGGGAAATGGACTAGCAGTTAACAATAGACACTAACTGCCCCCACTGGAGAAATGGAAAATCGGACTGTAAGTTCTAATGAGACTTTTGCAATTCAAGAGTACAAACAAATATTTATATTATAGAACCATGAACATTAGAAAAGAATTACAAACAGTGACATATTCAGTACAGTCACAGATTTACCATGACAGCATTCACATTTTAATATGGATTTTGTAAGTCACAATAAACACAGTAATTAACAAGTTACATGTTTTGTAAACAATTTACAATATTTTAGTAACTACTTAAGCTAAAAGTAGCATTTTTACTTATCCTGCTGTGAGCTTTCATATGAAGTTAAGCAATTATGTCTGTGTTGTCTAATCATTGAACTATTTACATAAATATGAACATTGTGACAATATGCATAATTAGTGTATGAAAAATGCTTAATATCTCTCTTGCTGTATAAGGCAGAGGTCATGCATCACTCTAGCTATATTGATTATCATGTAAGATTTAAGAAGAAATATTTATTTCATTGGTATGGATATTGTTTTGTAATTATTCCCATAAACACAGGCAGGCAGTATTAGATACCTAGAAACATCACTAGGCATATTCTAGAGAAATGCCTGGCAATGCCACTAGGGTTTAATGAGTTTTACGACTAGGGAGAAAGCCTCTTGGGATAAATAGCCATAAGAAAGATAGTATGGACATTAACTGCTGAACAAGCTTTTGAAGAGTAAAACTATTAGTAGGCAAAGATATGGGCAAAAGTTCTAAATGAATACTTTCTATTGTGTTCACCAAAGAAGGAGACATGAGTGTGCCAGTCTAATAAGGTGGGATACAGACAAGATGGTGACATTAGGAAAAAAACAATGAAGGAGGTATGAGGGCAACTGGGATCTGAAAAGGGGGGGTAGTACAGGGACCAGACAGGATCCCACTACAGATTTAAAAAATGGTTGCTGAGGTTTTCTTGCAACCTCTGGTACAAGTATTCCACAGGACTCTTATGGACAGGCTGAGAGAATTTAGCAGTTGTGATGTCATCTAAGAGGTGAATAAAAGAGAAGTCCAGAAAACTATGTAACAGTCAATCTGACTTCAGCAGTGGGTAAAAACAATGGAAGTGGAGTCAAAACTTATAGGCTCCTGGGACAAAGTACACTACTTAACAAGTTCCATCAGGAGGTTACATTCAAATTAACCCTTTCTAGTCCTTTGACTGGCATACTATTTGCTTGTTAGAGATAACCCTGTGAAGGTCAGCTCTCTAGAAATCTGAAAAGCCATTGATTCTGTTCCATACTGTATATTCCTTGCCAAGACATTGGGAATTGGAATGAGTAGAAAACTCTGGATGTGTAGAAATGTAGCTGGACATCTGTGAAAACAGGATGGGAGTCAAGGGAAAGGAACTACTACAGCATCCTTCCCAACATGTATTGTCCTCAAATAGGGCATGAAAAGCCAGGTCAGTCTTTTCCAGATTACACTGGAATTTAGGACTCAGCAGCAAATGGGCAGGAAAAGCAAAGGTGGACTTAAGGAGACTGAAGGTATGTTTTAAAAGGTGGCATTTTTATTTCATCCCATCCAAGTGTAGAGTGTTTTACTGGGGAAAAACAACCAAGGGGTAGAATATGCAGATGGGTGATGTCAGGCTTAAAAATCAAAAACAAGAAAAAGTTTGGGGATTATTGTTATGGAAAGCTGAAGCCATTACACCAGTACAACCTGGTAATAGTAAAGATAAAGAAAATTCTAGAATATATTTCTAGGGAGTAGAATCTAGAAACAGGGACATTAATTATAATAATTTAATAATAATACCTCTTTGACAGGTCCTGGTCAGAGCACAGATTGAATACTATTTGCAGTTTTGCAGTTCTGGATAACTCATATGGGAGGGGATGTCACAGCTGAGGGCAAGGTGCATAGGAATGTGATCTGGATAATTTGTAGAATCCATGGTATGGCATTTTGGAGAGGCTACAGAAGTTCCACCTTTTTTTCCCTCTGGAAAAAAAGAAAACGATTCACAGGAATATACACTGTGGTTATATAAGGCGCTAAAGGATAAATGTGAACGATAAGACTGAAACGTAATGAAAATGAAGAAAGAGCAGGCGTCCTCATTACATCAAATGGACAGCTGTCAATAGTCGTTCAAAGAGACATTAGATAATACATGGGGTGACTTATTAGCATTGGTAGTAGACAGTTTGACAGATGGGCCTTTAAAGTAGCATAGGATTCCTGGAAGGATGGGACGGATATATGTATGAGGGAAGCTGCTTTATGCATGCTGTTGCACTTTGGCACATAGTCTCACATTCTTTTTCTGCAGGCTGAATGATATCATTTAATTTGACATTTTAAACCTCACTGTATATGCCAAATTGTGTTATCTTAAAATGCAGTGACTCTGTTTTACTGATTGCAGATGTTTTTCTAGTATTGTCACCTTTCAGTTTATGTACATCCATGTTGTAACTTTAAGCTTTACATTACATTTTTGTCTCTTATATAAAGTTGCCTGTTTTGTTATTGGAGTTGTTCTCCTTGGGCCTTCACTAAAAAGGGGCTACCAAAACCCAGTTGGGCTACCCCTGTAAACAAAAGCAATAAACTAATAAATAAAAATTTCTCCGACAAAGCATCTTTCTTAAGTGGCTTGATTTCCTACCTAAGCATGCAGCCAGTCTGTTCTTGTTTTTGAGATAATTGTTAGTCTAATACTCAAGGTAGTGTTAAAATTAGACATTAGCTTAGATGATTAACTGTTCTGGCTTTGCTCACCACTGCAGTTTTTGATGCAAAGTATTTACAGTTCTAAAGTATACACTACAGTAATACTACAAACTGTTAATCAGACTAGGTTTTATATTGCTTAATTACTCCACTTTGCTCTTCCATTGCGGAGTGACATTTTAATTTGACTTGATTTACATTCCTTTTGACTATTTTTATGCTAAGTTCACTTGTACATCTCAGAGCTGATTGCACATCACATTATTTTGCTCTTGTTTTTTGTGTTGTCTTCCTCAGGCAGAGGTCATGACTACAAATGGGGTTTTGGACTTGTTACCTCACCAAGCCAACAAACACAGACAAACAAACAAAAAGACAGAGAACAAACAAATACAATGGTCATTGCTTATTTCTGGCCTGCTTCCAGAACATTTTTCTGTATCCTGTAATTTTTATTACTGTTGTTGTTAATGGAGTAAAACACATTGAGAACTGATACATTTTACACTGATGACCAGGTGTACATGTCTAGTTTGAGTTGCTTCGAGTTACTTCATAAAAGAACATTGGAATCAAAGTCAGGCCTATAGGATGAAGGTTGTTAGTGTATCATAGTTTTAATGATCTGTGCTATAGTGTCAAAATCATTCTGAGACACGTGCTAAGATCTCTTCAGCCATGACACATTCATAGTATCATCTGTCTTAAAAATCTTATCTAAATAGTATAACATATTAGAAAGTGTTATAAATAGCGCATATACTTCACAGTAAAAGAATTACCAGCTTTATTGAGTCTGAATATCTAGAAGTCACATTATTACATTTATGAAACCACTTGTATAGACTGCACTGTAAGGTCATCTCTAAAAAGTAAGGAAAATAAAGACCTCAGCAGTGCTTTCCAAATTAAGTGTAAACATTTCTTTTTCTTGTTTAATTCTATGGGTTTAAGAATATCATCTTAACAGTTAATGCATATAGCTCAGTTTCTGTAAAAGCAGAGAACTAAGATGACTGAAGAAAGATTACTAAAGCAATTATTTTATATAAAGGTATCTGCAGACTGAACTGAACACATCCTTTGATAAAATGTCTGTAAGATATTTTTGAAAAGTATAGTTTAATTAAATGGCAATCACTGATTCTATCATGCTGAGGATGTCTATGTGAATGGATGTAAATGATTGTGAGTGTCAAATGTACAACATGTAATAGGGTACCGACACATTTTAATTCAGGACAAATTGATCAACAACTTGCATTCCTAAGATGAGGTTTCATCCTATAAGAATGGGTTAGGGGTATTTACAGAGTACAATACAGGAACCCATCAAGCAGCACTTTATATAGATATACTTGCTGGGATAGTGGCTTATAGTTTATCACTTAACTGTCTCATAACTAATCCTAAACAGAAAAATATCAGTAAATTGGAAGCAGTACAGATATTTTGGCATATTATTGCTACAATACATCTTACAAAGTGCAACTGTGACACAAAGCTCGTGTTTTAAGACTATATTCAGACAGGTGAGAGCCACTAGTGAGTCAGAGTTCAGTAGCTTGTCACTTGTGTGCATGTGGTACTAAAGAGGAAGGATTGTAACTCCGTATGTGGTAGAACAGTAAATAGAGAGCAATGCTGGGGATCATGTCCTCTCATGGTAAGGCAGTGAACTAAAACTGTGACTGCTGTAAATGGGCACCCAGATAAAGGATTGTGATACTATGACTCTGGCAAAGGGGTGTGGAGTTGTGATTCAAGGGCAAGGTAGGAAAATGATTATGGCCAGAGCATGAAAGAATAGTGTAATGTCAGTAGAGTTAATGCACTGTGATGTGTGCCTGATGGAAATGAATATGGTACAAAATTTAGTAAATACTATTTGTGGCTGTATTTGTATTTGTAGTCATATGACAGGCAAGCCTGCAGCACTATCATAATTCTTTTTTACAACTTGTACATGAATGAACAGTGGGCCAGGCTATAAAAACCACCCATGTGTAGTGGGTGTGTGGAACAAGTGTGATTCTAGTACAGGGCATGCCAAATAATGAACATAGTGCGAGAAGGAGCAGTGCATGTAGAGCTGAATCTGACACAATGTGACAGTGGCTGGTGCATTAGAGACCATTAGTGTAGGCTGAGCTTTAGTAAACCTTGTGACTGTTTCATGAAGGAACCCTTACTGTAAGGCAGACAGTGGCAGGGCTATAAATACAGGGCAGAATTTGACACACACAAACAGGGCTTACTTAGTACATTGCAGAGATGGGACTGCTGCTCAACAATTAATATACTGTGGTTGTAGCAGGTACACAGGGGAACAATTACTAGAGAGCAAAAGTCAACTGGATTGCACTGTGTACATTTAGCATCTGTTGCTAAAAGCAGGAGATAACAAACTGTGACTGGCTGATGCATGATGAAATGAACTATGACTACAGTGTAGGATTTAACAAGCTTACTCTTGGTTTTAGAAGGACCTGTGCATACAGGGCAGGTACAGACTACCAGTCAGTTATGGAGGCTTCTGCCATGTTTTACTAATGCATGAAGTACCTGTGACTATGGCAAAGGGATTGACCAAAAGCAATGGATATGTGCCTGAAAAGGCTCAAAGTGATAAGTGCAGATTAACAAGTTGCCATTTCCAAAGAGCCATGACTGTAAGGAAAAGATTCATTGGAATTCCAAGGCTATTGAGTCTTATGACCATTTATGTCTTGTCTAGATCCTCCAACAGGCTACACCTTCTCTCTCCAGAAGATCACACCAGTCACTCTTGGAGTAAATCTATGAAAATCCATCCACTCATCTAGGTTATGTTTAAAGAAATACATTAAGTCACACTGTTTAACATGCAGGGAAAGTATGTTCCAGAGGTTAGGTGGCACTGTGTTATAAAGCTGTCCCTCCATTGTGTTTTATTTATCTGTTGGTGAAGGTTAAGATCCCTGGTTCAAGTGCTGATGTGGCCATTGACCCTTAGGAGATACTGGAGGTCCAGTGCAACCCTGTCTCTAAAGGCACAGAAAGAGAGACACTGATCTCCCCTCAAATTTTATAAGACACTGAAGAAAGAATTAGAGCTCAGGAATTTAGGTCTGTGATTTTTTTATTAGGAGCTTTTGGGGTGTTTCTAATTGTTTGATGTGTTTAGTGAGATATATCCAGAAGGGGGCACTGTACCTGATAATTGGTCTGATCAACGCTAAGTATAATGAAGTAATTTCCTGTTTAGACCTTGATGATAGTCATTTGACGATTAAGCTATACTAAATAAAAGGATTTCCAGACAGCCATTGGTGCACAATAATGAAAAAAAATGAGAGTCATCGGCCCAAGTTCTGAGGTCCCTGAGTCCACTTTTATTTTCTGGTGGCAGGTTGTCTATACAGTCTAATGAGGGGAAGGGTTGTTACCACGAGCGATGATACTAGACCTTTTAGCAATTAGCTTGAGCCCTTTTCTAGTACACCAAGAGTCTACAAAGGGGAAATTCATTTTGTAGAGTGTGGTTTTTATATGGTGACTTAAAAACATCTCCCAGATTACAGTCATCTTTAAGTTTTATTATCCAGATATCTTGGCTCTCTGCTTGGAGATATGAGAAGTAAAGGTTAAAAAGGACAGGTCCCAGCACCGAACCCCAAGGGACACTGCTGGTTACTTCCTTATTTTTTTAATGAGGCATCTGCAACTTGCACTATAGGGGTTCTGTGTGTTTCAGCCAATTTGCTATGCATCTTACCACATATAGGTTGATTTTTAAAGCATTTATCTACTGTATGATGCCGGCATTGGGGGTGGCACTAAAGGCCTTGGCCAGGCCAAGATATGCCATGTGCACTGCATAGACACTGTCTACAGCCTACCTAACCTTTTCAAAGAAATTTACCAGATTCAGTAGATAGGATCCATCCTTCTCTAAGCCTAACTGCTGGAAGTCAAATCTAATAATAGTCTTGATATGGTAGCTTATGAAGTCAGTTGTCATATGTTTCATGGCTTTGCAAATGAGGTTTGTGAGATTAATAGGTCTGCAGATAGTTGGGTCAGTTGTAAGGCTACCATTATGGAGGGGCACCACCACTGCTGTGTGTTACGTATCAGGGACAAAAAACATAACCTAAACTTAGATTGAACAGTTTAAAGACTGGATCTACACAGGAATGTTTAATACTATTAATTAAAGAATCTGCTATATTGTTAGGTTTCACAGAGGAAATATTTTTGATCTTGGCTAGCACTTTCAATAAATTATTTTTTAGAGATAACCGAAGTAGTAGGGGATTCAGGTTTTTAAGGGCTTTGGATAGCACTTCATTTGCCTGCAGTGTCTTTTTTGGTCATAATAGAAGGCATGATTATGAATACGTTCAGAGTAATTTGGAGTATTATTTATTAATTTACTAACAGAGCTTAAGGATTTATAATTATATTTAGTTTTAGAGGCCAGCGTAAGTTCATGGGTTCCTTTAACTGACCTAATAGTGTTTTTTTTTTAATATTTTGTAATGCTTTTGATAATAGAGTAAGTCAGTAGGCCAACAGACAGCTTGTAATAAAGACATGAGGGCATCAGAGATCTGTATAATTAGACTGGGTTTTGGTCTGCTGACACCAGCATACAGGTAGAAAACAGAAGCCATGGTGAATGGGTGCAAAAGACTGTGGGAGTGGTATAACTAGGAAACCCGAGAGCATTATACTGATCAATAAACGTGGAATATTTGCAGCAATATCAGCAAATGATCTGCAAGACTTCAGTGTACATTGACTCTTGGGATAATATGTAGATAAAGCATTTCACATAAATCTGTGGAGTTAGTGTACACACACACACACACACACACACACACACACACACACACACACACACACACACACACACACACACACACACACACACACATCCAGAAATGAATGCACATGTATGTGTGCCAACATAAAGAGAAAAGCACTCTCACAAGTATGCACACACATACATATAAATGCATGTGCGTGCACTCACAGACAAACTTTCACTGTCATGAATGCACACAACCACACAAATACAATACTAAATTATAAACTGGCAGACACAAGAGTAATGAGGAAACAGCATCTGATTGTAACCGTAAGTAGCTGCAGCCCCAGCAGATGACTTAGCAACATTACTCAGTAATGGAAGGGAGAGAGAGAGGGAGAGAGAGGTTCGCATACAGAACTCCATAAATGAGGAAAGCTATGGAGGGGCGGTAAATTTATAAATACACTCATGCCATAAATATGAAATGAATCTGCCATAAAAAGTCTCCTCTGGTCTCCAAAGTAGCATATTGTTTCTCTGTTTAATTTACCAAATGGCAGACTTGATTTCATTTGAAACATTCAGCTACTCTTTTTCCACCACCTTTAGTGTTATGCAGTGTTCAAACCATATGTATGTCCTTAAGCTACATTACTCTGTAACTTGTGTCTAGGTCCCGTCTCATACAGGAATCCATCCACAACCCCTTTTTCCCATTTTTGCACATGGGGTCAGGGTATCACTTCAACAGTGACAGTTATCTATAGCCAAGATTTACACCACTTGAAGGCTAGCCCTGCCCCAGTAGTTCTTCCACACTACACACCTATGGCCAATGTACAGTATCCAAACCACCTACTGCATATCTTTGGAATATGGGAGGAAACCCACCCAAAGACAGCGAGGACATGCAGACTCCACACAGAGGGCATCCCAGCCAAGAATCAAACCAGGGAACCTCTTGCTGTGAGGCAACAAAGCTATCCAATGCACTACTGTGCTTCTTATGCAGGGATATCAGGAATATATTCTACCTGAGACCCCTGTATTTGTCCACACAGCACTTGTACACCACCATCATAGTCTGCATTTTCTTGTTTCTTTCTTATAAACTTCACATTAAATCTTATACACTTGTATAACATATTTTGAAATCTCACTGTCATCCCTATTACAACCCTCCATATATAATCCATTATAACATCAGATCCAGTAACAGCATGGCGTATAGATTACTACAAACTCCTCCTAGTAATGTCTTAATTTTGTCTTGTACATTGCTATCAGCACCATCATAACTGCTGCTATTCTGTGCCTCAACTAATTATGAGTTAAGGATCACAGGTCCCTGATCATAAAATAAATGCTCTGAAATGGTTGCAGATTATAGATGTGTTAAAAAGCATTTATAGTTTACATGCTCAATATCTTTCTTTGGAACATGGAGTATCTCAAACAACCTAAAGGAGAGAACCCAAGAAAAAGATCACACATGTGGACAGTTGTCAAATACCCAAAGGACAATTTCAGAATGCTGTCTCACACATATGTGTGAGTGTGTGTGTATTTTAGACACACGCGCACACACACACACACACACACACACACACACACACACACACACACACACACACACACACAAGCTTGTGCTCTGTAAGTACTATTGTCCTCTGGCTAGGACTTCCTCAGTAAGCTTTGCGGTAATCAGTATAGATCTTTCATGATATTTAACAAATGCCACGATAGAGCTGTACAGTTTATCTCAAAACATGTGCAATACGTGAATACACATTCAAAACAGACATACCATTGAAATGATTTGGAATCTGTAATTTTACAAATGTTCCACTAATCATTAATAACTGACCACTGGTTCTTGTCCATTTAGGAACTGTGTGCAACTGGGCAATCGGTAGGATTATTGTAATGAGAAATAGCTACTATGGATGTAAATTGCCTTGTACAATGGAAGAAGGTTTAATTTGGGGTCCCACATCATAATGTATTAGACCAGGACTGAATCTTCCAATTACTTCAGGTTACTCAACCCCCCCCCCCCCAACCTCTCTCTCTCTCTAGCATTTGCTACTTTCAAAGTACAATTACAGAATATCCCTGATTATAGTGTCCTAGCTTAAACCTTCTCTCATTCCACAAAGCCTATTCCATCCTTTGTGGTTGGCTCATTTTCTTTATCATGCTCCAACTGATTGGCCAACTGTACTAACTTCCCAACTGGACAAGAACTCACTTCAATTAATGATTGGTTCACTTAATGATTTGTGTGGCATATGTACCACTACAAGCTCAGATCCTTTATGTATTTTCGGTCTATCAAATGTGTAAATATTGTATAGATGCCTTGAAAAATCTGTAATGTTTAACTCAAACTTGTCAGATGAAGTCCTAACAACTGGATGAAAGTGCTTACAATAAGCAATCTAGTCAATGTTGTAGAATATATAATCCTGAGCTCAAATGTTACATATGGCAGGTGAATTCTTGGACACTAAATAAAAATCATGAGCTAAAATATATTATGCAAAAGGCTTCATCCACTAACCAGCCAAGTTAGTTTTTAGTTGTAGAGACTGTAACACTGCTGTGATGGGATGATGCCCCACTCAGAGGCTCTGTGCCTTATGATAGCTATGTGCCAGAAGGGGCTCTGGCTACCACATGACCCTATATGGGATTTAGCAGGTAAACAATAAGTGAATGAATGAAAGTAATATTACCATCAAATATGAATCAGCAAACACATAACAAATGTAAGCCTGTAAAGAACAACCAGAAGAGAATTCAAATGTTGCCAAGGGGTAAGTATTCACCTATAACTTTCTCCTGTCCCTAGCACACTAAATGGTTATATGGTAAAAAACAGCACTGATGTTCCACTTTCTAAAAGAACACAGTACAATCTGCTACATGAATGGACAGATGCAGTCACATGTACGTACTAACTATTCTATATTGCATTGCTTTTAACTGTTATGTCATTATACTCTTTCACTCAATGTGCTCTCTCTTCATTTGCTCAACACTGTATTGCTTTGGTTAAATCAAAGTCTGGCACAATGATCACACACTCACAGAACAAGGACAAATACTAGTAGCCTTCAGTGATGTGCAATGCTATTTTAGTGGCTGAGCATATGACTTTAGAGTCTATATAAATTCATGATCTGCTTTGCCAAGCACAACACAAGGAAAGAAACAAATACAAAATGCACCAAAAATGTTAGTAATGCAATAAAAGAGAACACATTTATTTCCCTGTCAATAATGATAAAGACAACAGAGATCTACAGTCTCACATTAAGAAAAGTACAGCATCAGTTATATAGCAGATTCATCTCCCCATGACAAGTTTGACACCCAAAACAGTAATCATCAGTTCTAGTTATACTTTTAAAACTGTGAATTCTTAAACTTGCTACTGTGTGAGTAATGCATTTTTTGGAAATTGGGCATTTGTCTCCTGTTCCTGCCTACGTCCCAAAATGTGCCCCCACCTTTGATTCTTATTCCTACTAACTCTCGGTTTGCTGTTCATTACAGAATGGGGGAATACCTCAAGGTAATACAATCTTGGACCTTCATATATTTAAATTCCTAGTCTTGACAATCTGAGGACTGCAATTATAATCCATCCTTTTATCCAGCAACCTAGAAGGGGGAGGACAGCAGAGATTCATAGTCACTGGCCTGTAAGCTAAGGATGCTGGGAAAGACAAGCATAGCATTCTGTTGAAGGCCAGGCCTTGTGATCAGCATCTGACGTGGAACACAAAATAACTACCATTTAGAAGGCCCACATACAAACTGAAAATGTTACTGAAACTCAATATTAATGAGAGTGACCTAAAATATCAGTTCTAGGAAATTGGGATGAACCTCTCAGATTGCATAACAGGAATTTCAGATCTCTGAATACAGACCACAATGGCAAAATCCATTGAACACTGGCTGCTTTGTAGTTTTCCATAAATGAAGGAAGAAAACTGGCAGTGTTCAAGTATCCATCAACTGCTTGCCACAAATTATTCCCCATCATTTTATGTCTCACACTAGAATCATGCAACCTGCAATTTAAGACTGACGTTTTGAAACTATGGCATTAAAAAAGACATAGTCTAAGTAGATGCAATCCAGAAGGAGAAAGATGCTTAAACGTCAAACAATATGGATAAGATGTTGTATGAAAAGTAACAAAAAGGTGTCAAAACACATATCCAGGACAATATGAAGGAATACTTTATGGCGCAAAAATGGATATGCTACAAAGGATGAGCATGGTGCAGGGATGGAATGTTGACTAAATAAGAAAGATCATCATGATAGGACAATACATTGAAATCTATTTCACTGGGTAGGCTGGTAATTAGAAACGATCTGAAGTAATAGTCTAAAGTAGACAGCCACCAGAAATTTTGAAGGTAAAACAGTGACGGGCTTTAAATTCATTTAGACACATTTGAGGTATAAAACTTGCATATTACAGCTGACTTGTAAGTCTATAAATTTGTTATGTAGGAAACATGCACATGATAGATTTCATAGTAGTGGGCTCTGTGAATACAGTTCTAAATACTACAAGCATGAATTTATGAGAATTTGAATAAGTGGTACAGAAATAAGCTCACCTACTAGGATGGCTGTTCTCCAAACATATGTTACCTGCTGAAAGTAGACCTTGCACAACCGATTGCCAAAGGGAACTATAAATATATGACATTGTTCACGGGCAATGATTATAAACAATGTAATTTATAAGAAAAAAAAAGAGAGCACACTACAGAAGCAGAGAGTAAACCAGCTAGAACACTCTGGCTACATGCAGAAGAACCTTAATACATGTAAGAGTAGCTGAATTATTAAAATATCCAAACTCACTGGCCAAAGATCACAAGAACAAAACTGTATGAGATTTTGTCAGGAAATCTGATGAAACAAAGCAGCAGTTTTTCCAGATACCTTAAATTAGGAGGTGTAAATTCAAAAAAAGAGTATAATAGTGGGCTGAGAACTTGCAAAAACATGATTACTATTACATGTGATCCAGAGTAGAAGAGTTGATAAACTTTTTGACTTGTAATTGTGGAAAATGGGATGATAATGACCTCTAATTACTGATTAGAGTGTCAAGGAAAAGAGAAAATTAAGACTGAGCTTAGAGTTCATGTAGGTATAGGTAAGGCCCTAAAGCATTTGCCAAGAAGATATGGCATCAAATGCCAGCAAAATCTAGATCTATAGGATCAGAAGTTCATGTTTATGAATTTATAAGTCAGAAATACCTTTACTTTTTAGGAAATTAGTACAAATGCATCAGTAACCGTACATTACTTATCAGGGTCTGTCATCAGGATCAGTCAGGTAACAAATCAGAAAGATAGACAATTGGTAGATAGAGCTGCTAAAATGTTTCATCTACAGGAATTAAAGTTACAAGATACTAAGTCAGTTAATAAGGTAACCTGAGGCCACTGATATGTGATGGGATAAGTAAAATCTGCAACCAGGATGTAGGGCTGTGACTGTATAAGGGATAAGGCATTGTTAATCAGAATTTAAGAACAGAAGAAAGCAGATATTAGTCCAAGGTGCAGACAAGTCTGAATTACATTAAAGCTGCTGGGAATGCAGGATGGCCATGGATAAGGGCTAAGAAGGATCTTTGTCCTGCCTGCTGGGAGTGGTATGGAGATAATGGGCTTGGACGGTAAAGGCTAGGGATGGGTACTTTTAATTTAGTGATAGTCCAATATACATGTAATAACAGATACTGCTCCAGGAATCTTTGATGCTAGATTGGGAGAGCAGTGTCATGTGTACGGTCATAAGAACACAGACTTGAAAGAGTTAATGCTTTGCAGATCTGACACCACAGATTAGGGGAGGACATCTCCAAAAATTATCATCAACTCAGATATGTAACCACAAACTAGGGGTCACAGATTTTCAGTCCTATACTCCTGGATCAGGACTAATGGGGTTTGACTATGTAAGGGAGATCCTAGATTATTGGTACTACCAATACATGCGAAAATGTAAACAATCAACTAGGTATATGAAACAGCAGGGATCGCATACTATCTAAATTTAAGAAATAGCATGCAATGGTTATGGATTCACCTCCTGAGAGCATATGTTAAACCCAAGTAAGTCCAGACAACTGGAATATGTTGAACTCTGTATTTGATCAAGGCTATAAACTTCCTCAGTGCAGACGGATCGAATAAGGAATCCACAGATTATACCTACTCTACTGATATACTGATGTTAGCATCTGGACAGACGGTGACACTGGGATACTAAGAAAATGGCTTAAAGTCAGGTAGTATGGAGAGCTGAATAAATCACTAGTCTTAATAAAAAATCTGAAAGTGGAGTCAAAATGCATCTGTGTCACAATACATTTTTGTCTCAATGCATCTGCTGCTAAGCAATTAGCTAAGTAAGGTGAAAGTAGAAAGACCATAGCAACTCATGCTTTGCGTACCTGAAAGGCAGTGCTCTTCAAATAAACCCTTAGGAAGTGCCTGCATGCTGCAGGTATACACGGTTTGTAATATTATTATAATTTGAAACCTTGCTATTTTTGCGAAAGTTTCTGATTTTGTCTCATTTCTTATCATGTCCCTTGTAAGTTTTTTGATTTTCTGGCAAAATCACCATGTATTATAATCAGTCAATAATGCCAGCATTAGAGTTTCACAAGTCTTGTTTTTCAGAAAATGCATATATTGATATAAAACCTGTTATTCTGTTAACTATGTAAGTGAATTGTAATATTATTTTGCAAGTGTTGCTGATTTTGGGTCTTTGTCCCACTACTATTTTTTGGCTTTATCCACAGTTCTTGAACAAAGAAGTTGACAGGTATATTTTAGAAGGTATTCCCAAATTCTGAGTTTCAAAAGAGAAGAATGAAGTTTAAAATCTGCTCACTAGATTAGGCATGTTCTGTCATGAGCAAATAAATATAATTGAGAATTTTTTTATAAATAAAAATTCACTTTTTAATGTACTTCCCAAGGAATCTCAGCAGTTAGAAGCGATATATTAATACAGGGCCATTCTAAGCAACATTCTACCATGTAGCTCACACTCACCCCTTGTCAACTGCCAAACATTACATGAAGTAAGAAAATAACATAGCGTGTAGTAAGCTATGTCATTGAAAACAAACAATTCCTTGGTTGGGTGAAATTATATTAAACATTAAAAAATCTGTCAGCCAAACAGGTAGCAAAAAGAATTACCATTTATTTATTGTGGAGGAATATAGCTACCCTTAATTAACCAGACTCATAAGTTAAAGTTTTCGAAATTACATTTTAATTTCTCATTAGGCATTCAAAAATGTATGCTGAAATACTATTCAGTCCTTATCCTAAACTCATACTTATTCAAAGCCATGGCTTGTCCGTTTAGAATATGTATAATGATCAGACTGGTTCCTGGCTAAGGAAAGTAATTGGTAATGTGATGAGCTTTCAGACATTTGCATCAAATTCTTCATTTTCTTTAAAAACACCAGACTTCGTGAAGAAATCAGACATGCATGCCCTCCAGGAACATAGCATGCTAAGTTATTTGGGCGAGGGGGGGCTTACGTACACTGTTTCCTCAGGAATTTTAGAAGGAATATGCACAGAGAGGCACTGGCACACATCATAGTGTTTGGCACAACTGCCGTGGTTCTGACTTGTGCATGTTGATGTTTTCTGTGACAGGAATAGCCAAGACTGTTGTCCACTTCATGATGTCAGTCAGTGTGGAGTTAATGCTTATGATGTATGAAGGAACATCACAGCAAATAATTAATTCCTACGATTCACCAACTCATCACGTGAGTAAATCAATGGAAAGCATCCAAACATACTAAAGTAAGAACACAAGCAAATTATAAAGTGACATCTTCCTTTGAAATATGACATTAGCAGAGACCCGAATGACACTTTAAAATGCCACAGACATTAGATATCTTGATCCTACTAATTAAAGGGGATTCATTTTTGAACACTATGTCAGTTTTAGCTTTATAGAGATATTTCACTAACACCAGATGAATGAAGTGATGATTTATAACTTAAGAAATATGTGCTTGTGTCTCACACTTCTCTCTCTCTCTCTCTCACACACACACACACACACATAACTTACAAGATAATTTCAGAACATTTGATGTTTAAAGAACGGAGTTTCAATTATTGATGACTTTCTCAAGGTCTGAACAGGAAGAATTTTCATGTTCATTACTAATTCAGTGCATAGCTCTTAACCTCTTACCTCCAGAATCAGGTACTGTTGAGACATGTTTGATCAGTGCTATCATCCTCTGGTATTTTGCAAAGAGGCTCACCATTTGATTTATCCTTTTTATCTGGGGCTTCTTATTAGCATGAAACAGGGCTTCAGTTACACATTGTCCCTCTTTCAATGTTGAAAAGGGGTTTGAGTTTAAACAAGTGGTCACAGTTTGGAACCTTGAATACTATCTAGGGCCTATCTTGCAGAGAAAGGATATGGCAGAATGCTATACTCTGTCACACATTGCCCTTAGGCAAAGCTATATAGAACCCTAGCGAAATAAATTTAACAAGATATAAAAATAATAATGATAGAAAAAAAAAACTGATCACAGAACGGAAATTGTAAATCATTAACTATACCTTGAACAGTTGTTAAGCACCTGTTCTCATTTTTCAGAAGCATTATTTTTTGAAAGAAGGAATTGACTTTAACTAAACATGGTGCAACATGTCCTGAAGTAGGATTTAGGGTCCACCATATCATTAGATGTTTCTAGAAACCATACAAAAGGGTTTGTAGTTATGAACAAGAATTTCATGAAAGAGGCAATACTGTGATGTATATATTTTAAGAACTCTCACAGCCCTATATTGCACTGTGCACTTTTTGATGGCAGAGAAAAAAGTTTTATTTTTCTAGATGACAAGATATACATTGTTTTTATATTAAGCTACATTAAGTTAGGGAGACATACAAAACCCTTCTCTACATTAAGAGAATGATAGCGGAGCACAGCACAGTCTATGATATACCCAGTTCTATCCTTGCCATAGCTCTAGCTGACTCATGTTAACAGTGCTGTACCTGTTCATGTGATGGTGGGGTGGGTGATGGGGTTCCTCTGAATCTTTGGTAGCAAACTTTAACATAGAAGACTTGCTCCATCCAAATGGAAGTTCAATCAGTATTTATTGTCAGGTAGGTATTCTGAAAAGAAATGACTCTACTCTCCTACCTCCACACTATCAAGCCAGATGGATGTGCAGCATCCCCTTACAAAGGACAAGCATGGCAATATGATCTGCAACAGTGAATGCCAGAGCATTGTTTTAAAATATTACATTACCATCTTATAGCGCTTACCATAGACAGAGACGGAGCTAAAAATTGCAGTCATATCGACTCTTATGAAAGAAGAAAAAAAAACAGATTTTTCCCAAAGTGTGAAAACAGGCCCTTACATGTCAGTCTGCCTTCACCGCACCTTAATAATCAAAGCCAAGCTGTGGAGCCTTTCGGGGGATTAACCAGGTATTATGTCTAACAGCCATTAGCAGTAATTTGTTCTCAAAACATGCCCGCTGTCAGAATATGAAATCATAAACGAAAATAACAAGATTTGCGAAGGCGGTGGGAGCCTGGGTCTGTGAAGCTGGCAGTCGTAGTATGTCTGTGTGCTTCATACAAGCACAAACAACTAGGACAGAAGGGTAACATCATTGCTGTGACTCCGTCAACAATAACTTTCACACAAATTGCTCTGGGGAGTTCAAGACCAGGAGAACAAAACAATAACACAAAGTACTAACAACACTAAGATAGCCATGGCTTTTCTGCAACTTGCAATTTACGTGAAGCATTTTGAATCATAGTAACTGACCAAGTCCGACTTTTGAGAAACTTCATAAAGCGAGGAGAAACGCAAACATTTTTAAAGACACTCTAGTGTGTGTGTGTGCTGGAAAGTTGGTTACAAAATGCTTGAGAACAATGTTGAGTTGGGGTAAGAAACCTGAGCAGCGTGTCCTTGCCAGCTGTACAGACGTGTGGAGACAAAAACTGAAGGACAGACAGAAAAGTATTTTAGTTGGCACTATGTTCACTATAACCCCATGCCGGGCAGGTAAACACCTGCTGTTTTCGAGATAAAAGTTTTAAGGAGAACTACGACTACGAAAACAAGTGTAACCTTCCTACGTTATTCTCCTTCCTTTAAACAACCTGTCCGTTGTATTCATGTATAATTTTGCACTAAGCTTTAGGGTGTCTGTGTGCTTGCCCTGCGTGCTAGTCCCCTAAACTGGTAGATTGATACTGGGGACTTGGTACATGGGAACAATTTGAGGGCGGCTGCGCGAAAAGTTACACAAACAAAACTAAATCTGAACATGTGTACTCTATAACACTATGCGCTTTTTTTGGGGGGGGGGGGTTAGTAATGCAGTCGAATGGACAATTTTTGCACAAGTCTTTATACCCGCATTGCATTGACCATCATATTTATGGAAGGACACTTACAGCCAATTACTGGCGTTAGCAGAGAACACGGCGAAGCTGAGAAGGAGCAAAGGGCTGTAGGCTGGTATCAGGGGGCTCATTCTGCACCTCGGTCCTTTTAAATCCACAGGAGGCGAATCCACTGATCCACTAACCGGCAGCAACCCAGTCCCGTACAGACAATCCAAACGGGGAGATTTTCTAGTAGCCTCCACCAAAAATCCAATCGCCAGTCCTGTCAGAGAAGGGTTAGGAGAAGAGGTGCCACTCTCCTCTGCAGCACACAAGTGTTGGTCTGCCGACAGTCCCTTCAGGGACAGCAGTGCTGGCGGGGCACAACTTAGGTTCCAAAGGCGCCTCACACAGTGCTCAGTCTAAGTACTTGCCCGGACTGTTTCCTTGGGGACTGTGACAGTGCCAGCTGGCTTATATATCTGTCATACAGAGGCTGGAGAAGCAATAAGCTCGGTGACAGCCTTCTGTTAGGTGAGAAGCAGGCTGCTGACAGCGCGGTTTTCCCTGGGTTTCAGTCTCGGTGTGCCAGCAGAGACAGCGTTACTTTTTATGTGACCCGGTGACTCGCAGCTTTCTCTTATACTCCGCACACACAGCAGCTGATGCGCGCCTCTGCACGGTGAGACGGAGACTGTCAGCTTAGTGCTGGTCCCGGGATGAGAGAGCGAGGGGGGCGGACCGAGGGGCTGGGCCAGGGAGGGAACCAGTGGGGCGGAGCTGGCGCTAAGGGATAGTCCACGAGTAGACGGGGAGTATGAGATTTCAGGAGAAGCACACAGAAAGTGTAGCGGCAGCACAGATAGCTGGTCATCATTTTATTACCGCCGCAGGCACGGAAGTTCATCATCAAACACAATGCAGAACAGGTTTTCCGTCCGGGAGCCAAAACAGGGAGTCAACATTCCCCACCCATACAACAGGTCAGAAGCCCGTAGCAGCTTTCACAGCCTGAACATGGTATATGAACACACCTGTTGATACCGGTAACAATGCAAAGCACGCTGAGCTGGGCGATTACCCTGGATCCCTATTATCTGGTTAACACATAATACAAGAACACTTATATCTTCTGTGAATACTTCTTAACGCAGGAATTCTGCACCAAACCAAAATAACAAGGACACAACGACCCAAGACATGGAGCACATTTTAAATATCGCTCTTATAAACTGAAAAAGTTGATGCTAGAATAAAAGGTTTTGAATAAGCATGAACTTTCGGAAGGATACCAAGTCTGAAACTCAATATCTGTCATTATCAAGTGACTTTGATACTAAGTCGTTTATCAGAAAACTACAAATTTTATGATGAGCAGACCAAAAATGAGAATAAAAAATCTGGACAGCATAGCTCTCAACTCTTCCTGATTTTCAGAGTCGTCCCTGATTTTGACACAGATTTTATCTCTGCCCCTTTCAATCCCTCCTAAAACTGTTGATTTTTGAAGAGAAGGTGGTGAATTACACTTTATAAATAACGACAGCCATTAGAGTTATAAACTTCTTTTACTTTAAATAATGTGTATTAGTTCGCATCATTTTATTCTGTGAATGTATCAAGACAGTCGAGTTAATAGTAACAATATTTTAAGTGTCCCTAATTATCCCTGACTGTTTAGGGTTTCCACCTTTTCAAATGCCCAACTTGGGACATTTTTTTGTAGATATGTGAGATTTTGCAGGACAAAACATACTCACGACCAATGCAAAGGACTTCACTTGCTTAATTTGTCAAAATAAAAGCTTATTTTTTACAGCATTTGAGTTACTTATGCTATTCTATATAATATGTATGTGTTCCAGATACAAAATAACTGTATTATGCAACTATTAAAGAAAACTTAAGAAATATATTTTGTCTTAAAATCTCGAGACATTTGGTATTTTTTAAGTTTTTTCGTTGGACACAACTGCCCAAAGTGTGGGACTGCCCCTCGCAAAGGAATAGGTGGTAACCCTATATATAATACATATATATATATATATATATATATATACACACACACACACACACACACACACACACACACGCGCAAACACGCACGTGTGTTAACATCGCAGTGAGGGCCCACTACTAGTCCACCTTAAAAGTTCGTCCACCAGTACTAACAGGTGCGCTTATAAAGCACCAGGTCCGTCGCCTTTGGTTTTGGTCCTGTTGAGTGGTTTATTTTTCTTCTTTTCTTCTTCACTAGGTGACCCATAAAGGTGACAAAAAGAGAATACTGCCTACTAACTGTACTTAAATCTGCAGATCAGCAGACATTTAACGATCCGACTTGTGCGTGTCACAGTGAAGGATTCATAAACAGACTATGGAGTAATAAGTGCGGATGTGGAAATTCCGAATGAAGACAAGAAAATGAAAAAGGGAAACGTGTGCCATAGGACTACAGTAGCAGTAAACTCATCAGGTATGTTTTAGAGAAACATTGGTTGCTAGGAACGTGTTAAAAACTAAAATTACATTAACATCATTTAAAATATTCAAGTAAATAAAGAGGTGTGTGTGCGTGTGCGCGCGCGCGTATAGGCTTTTAGTAGGCTTGCAGTCCAGAGGACTACTGAGCAGCTTAGCCCTCATTTTCAGTTACCCCCCAAGCATTATCTGGTTAAATGAATTGCTCAAGGTCAGACAGTAGGCTAATGAGGACAGAGGGAGTCATATCTCGCTCTCATATATATATATATATATATATATATATATATATATATATATATATACATACATAAACACATACATACATACGGACAGAGAGATGTATACAATAGGAGACAGAGAAATGTTAGGAAATATTTTCCAAGGCAGATTGGTCAATTCTCATGGGTGACTATTTTGCCCATATTGTTTTAACACGGGTGAAGGATTGCACCATTAATGCCTTCCTTCAAAATATACAGAGGGTAGTCCAGCATATGCGTTTTTGTTCTTTCTGGAGGAAGTGGGATTGTAGTAGAACATGAACTACTGCAAATTTGGGGATCTCCACATCAAGACATGAAAGAAAAGTAAAATTCAGGAATGCAGTTCTTTGTTAGAGGTGACAGATCTGCCAAAGCTAGTTACTTTCCGAAACGAATAGTGGTATTATTTTTTTAATACTGGTTACAATTTTTGTTATTAGCTTATTTTGGAGCCTCTGTCATTTTAATGCTAGAAACAGTAGTCAGTCATGTGCTTATCATTTAATGACTGCATTTGTGGTTAAATTAAATAAATTCATTTGTATTACATCCATTATGGTTATCATTTATGTGTGTGTGTGTGTGTGTGTGTGTGTGTGTGTGTGTGTGTGTGCCTGAGTGCATGCTATTATATCCAATTCAAGTTACATCAGTGTGTATGTGTGTGACATATTCTGAATTGTGTTTGCTTTGTACTTTGTACTTTGCCAGCAACTGGTAAGTGTACATATGCACCAACTATTGACAATATGAAATGACAACAATGCTTTTAAAAGTTAAATAAAGAAACATATTGTTAATGAAGACAGCTTTAAAGTATTCTGTTCTGTTCATTTCTACCTGGTTTTTCACATTGTAGCACAGTATGTATTAGTTATAGTTAATTCTTGAAGTAAAAATGAAATTTTATAATTTGTTTATGTTGTTTTTAGTTTCATAAATTGTCAGATTGCAAAAGTCACACTCTGTTAAGTACATTTGTTGGTATTTTTTAAGAGTGTTTGTGGGGGGTGGAGACATAAACTGTGCTGAACACAGTAAAAGCGGTCATCATACTGAAATAAATGAGTCTCTTTATTAGTTGTTTGAATTAATAAAGGGTACTGAAAAGGAATATTTTACCTACATCCATAAAGCATGGTGAATGCATTAGGCTACACAGTTGTCCTATAGAGTGCATTACAGATTGTTTTACTATTATTGCATTGTGTAAATGCTGCACTTTTTCATTCCACAGTCATAGACAAGGTCATAGAGGTCAGGTGGGAGAATTGTACAGTGGCTGTTGTTATAAAAGAACAAGGCGTGAGCCTCTTTAACAGGGACTACTACAGGTGTTCGCATGTTAGTGGCTCACAACACACTTGCTTTCTTCCACTTGCTTGAAAAAGCAAGTACTCAAGCCCCTCCTAGCCTGACCTCTTGTTTCTATGTAGCCCTCTAAAAGCCTGACCCTATAAAACTGCATAGCCCTACAGGAATCCAACTCTAACCCTAAACCCCCCACCCAGTTCCCAGCCCGAGTGCTCATTCCCTTATTCCAAAAATTCACTTCCCCTCAATAATGCCAAAGTCCCCAGTTGCTCCCTAAATCAACTGTAACCCCACTCCCTTGACCTAAATTCCCTGATCATTTCCTAACCCTAAAACTCCCATCCTGCTCCCTAAACTTAACACTCCCTTCCCACTCCCTAACCCTGGAATCCCCCCTCCCAATCTCTCCCTGGCTGCTGCTCTTACCTTATTTAATAACGTGTTCAGGTAATGTGCATCAGCTGCTTGCCCAAATTCACATTTGAGTTTGAGTGTGACTAGCAGCCTACATGACCTACATGATGTTCAAGTTCCTGGCTTTAAGACAGTAAGTTTTCAGCACTTGGGACTAAAGCACTTGTGGTGAACCCACTAAGATATCACATGTCAGTGTGTCCAAATAGATGACATCACCACCATATTGAGCTGTAGGGTTAAACAATATGAATTTTGTTGAGTGGCTTTACTTTTCCTGCAGTATGTGTAGAACATTATAGGTAACTTCAGGGCAAAAGTATACTATTTGAATGACATATACCTTTTAGTGCAATATACATAGGTGCACGCACACACACACACACACACACACACACACACACACACACACACACACACACACACACACACACACACACACATATATATGCAAAAATTAAAATATATGTAAATGTGCACACACACACACACACACACACACACACACACACACACACACACACACATATATATATATATATATATATATATATATATATATATATATATATATATAAGGTTTCAGTTCTTTTTGTTGACTATTTTTTTGATTGACCTGAGAATCAGGTGAGGTTACTCTTTTGGCAATTCAGTCATCCAATATTTACTTAGTGCAAGAATTTGTGACATTGTGTTTTCCGGCTTTTCTCTTTTCCCCAGTATTGTAAGACCTTGGAGTTGGTATGTATAAGTAGGTGGGGGTGGAACATTGCACATGTGGGATGCAGTGAGACCTGCAAAATAATGATAGAAAGTGTTTTTTGTTTGTTTATGAGCATTCTATCAAACATGCTTGATATTTTGTCATTTGGCAATAGTGTCTTTCGGCTAGTGTTAATGTAACCACATATATATATGTATATATATATATATATATATGGGTATATACACACACACACACACACACACACACACACACACACACACACACACACACACACACACACACGCGTTTGTAAAAATATACCATTGGTCCACTTAATCTGTTCATTTTCATACTGGTAGATTTAATATGAGCAATGCCTATTGTTTATCACTAGTAGTAAATATAGTGTCAAGTCTGTGTCATACATTCTGGTATTTCCTTCACATACTGGACCCTGATATTTCTAAAGCTGTAAGCAGTAACCTATCATCTTTTATATGGGGAAGTAAATACTGTGGGAAGAAATAGTCAGGGAATTGTTATGGCTAGGCTTGTAGAGGCCCTAGGGCCAATAGCCTAGTACCAACCTATGAACCTATGGAAAATGACTTCTTGTGTCACCTTTTGTCCTTTTTCTTTCAAATGTCAAAAAGACAGGTCTCGTAACTGCAACAACACTTGTCTTAGCTGTTTCATCACTGACTTCATGCGGTGTTACTCTAGAGGTGTTACAGATAAATGTATCGTATCATCAGTGTTTCTGTCTAGCTGGTTAGGAGTAGAGATATTAAGGGCTGACAGAGAATATTTGGTCTGTCTGCTATCTGTAGAGGAAGACTGTAGCAATCATCCCTTGAAAGAAAAACAATTCTCATGTTTTCTCCTGAGACTGATCACAGACACTGCTTTGTTACACTGTTGCAGTCTCATACTTTTTTTGGAAATATTCATTAATTTGCACTGATTTCATCAACATATTTAGACATTTTTATAGTGTTCCTTTGCTTCCTTTTTAAAATATTTTAGTTCAAAGGTTGTCCATGTTATATTTGTCTTTTTGTGACATTGGTGCCCTTTGTACACTCTGTCATATCCTTGCAGAGTTAAAGTCTGCAGTACTTTTTTCAGAGTTTTACTGACTGTCTACAGAATTAGATAACCAGGCACTTGTTTAACTGGAAATGTATTCTTCTGTATACCTCAGTATTACTGCTAGCTATGCATACCTGATATGACTAACATCAGGACTTTTTCTACTTTTCCTTTTTTTGGTTCCTTAACCAACATGGCCACCATTAATCCACTTCTTCAGCTGCCTGTTGACCCATTTAGTCCTTCCAAGGTAACAGCCCACTTACCCTTTTACTGATCACGTTCTACTATTATTGCTCTCTGATTGTGAACTCCTTTCTTGGGTAGTTATTTCCAAGAATATTTTTTGTCGGTAACACATATTGCTATGAAAATATATTACAATTGGAATGTAAGACTAAGACTACAAAAGCTGAAATAAACAAAAGTGCAGTTTTAATTAAACCAGTAAAGTAGCAATGTGAGTTATGGAATTAAGTGAGAGCAGTGTGGTACTCGACTAAACATTTTGTTACATTACACCTATAGCTGTTTAATCTGAACAAGCTGACACAGGGAATAATTTACTGCTTAAAGGCAGGCTGCTTTATTTCTATTTTTCATTTTAGTTGTTTGTTTCCAGTGGACCTAACAGCTGTATTACTTTGCTGATTGTAGCCTGGAATCCATATCCCTGGAGTTTTAGTAATGCAGAACAACCCGTTAATCTGAATGTGCGAGTTCTTTCTTTTAATCTGAAAGCATAACATATGTGTCTACCTACTTGTCTGCTTCAGTGATCTCTCATTTTAGATTCAGTATATTTTTTCACTCCCCTTTGTGGAGGTCTTTGCCCAATTACCCTTTACTTAATTATTTAAATATACCAACTCCAAGTGTCACACAGCTTCAGGAAAAGTGTATGTTAGTATATTGTCTCTTTCTTGAGGTTGTACCACTTTGGAGTTGTTATAATTAAATAATGGGTGTGGATATGGAGCATCTGCATGGATGTGCAGGAGGGCTTGTCACACTGCAAGTTTATTATGTATTTTTATTTGTTGCTATCTTTAGGCAATTATAATCAACAAAGTGTATATTTATAATGTCACTACTTTTGATGTAGTGTGCAGCAGTGCATATCAATGAACTGTGTTGATCGAGTTGGCACTTGCTGAACTTGGTTTCAAAGAATTCACGTAGTCCTGATTACATCGCATTATATACTGACTGTGTAAGGTACAACTCAGAGAGAAAGTGCAGGAAGTAGACCCAGTGAGGGACTAATTATGGAAGTGGTAGACCCGACTTTCTAACTGTCATGATAGCCTTACAATTGTCCTCAAAGGACACAGTCATACACGAAAATGTTTATCTTGTCATCAGTGAATCTGTGAATGCTGCCAGTCAAGATTCACACTTCTGCAGCACTGATCAGCTAATATTACAATTTCCATGTAAAGCAAGAACAACTCATTTAATTTAGTTGAGTTTATCATTTAGTATTGTGGACAGTGCTATGCAGGATTTGACCTTTGATGATTAGACTTTTGACATTATATGATCCATAAAATGGATTGGTGTTTAATGTTTAGCAATGCCCGAGGTTATATTAGTTCATTGTCACAACTCTATATTCATATTCCTATCAGAGTATTTCAGCTCATTAAATCACACTCGATACTATACAGATCTATGGTAGCACACAACAACAAGAAACAGCTTAGCAACCATAAGTAATTAACAGACACATTACAAAGGTGGGAGTAAAATAGGTAGGGAGCAATACAAAACATAAGCAATACATAACACAGGATTCTGGGTAATGCTTTTATTCACATGAAAGAAAACATGTATGGGATATTTTGAAGAAATGGTGTGCTTTGTGTACAACATTTTCCAGTTTCCTTTGACATTGATCTTTTTTTGATAGCAGTCTATCTGTGGCTCCTGAAAAGCAATCTTTGATCTGGAACAAGCTGTTTCACCAGGTAAAGATGAACAAGTAACCAGGTGAGTTAGTGGAAATAAAGTTCTCAATAATTCTAATTTGAAAAATTATATATCTGATCATCTTTCGGAATAAGTCAGTCTACTTCCATCATTGACAAGGCTTAGTGCAGGATGAAAGGGAAAGGCCCATTGGCTATGCATTTTATGGTCCATCACAACAGTAGTGTTGAGGGACTCCAAATAATAGTCTTAGAACAAATATATACTGAGCCATTTGATGAAGTTAATATAGAAAATAAACTGCTTCAGAAATAATCTGTTTTTATTTTGAAGTTTGATGCATTGTCTCCCAAAGGGTTAACTATGGAATGCAGTTAGAGTGTTAATTTAATTTGTTAATTAATTAATTGTTTAATATGCAATTAATGTATTGGTATATAAAGAGTGGATTTTTACTGAAATGTTCTACTCTGTAAAGGCTGTTGAAGCCAAGGCACTAGACAGCTTTTGAATCTTTTTATTGTTTTTTATAATAAAAACTTTTTGGATTCCTGGCCTTCAGATTTGTGGTTTGCTGTTATATATTCTTTTTCTATTTTGGTTGATGTGTAAAAGGGACAAGGGACAAAGGTCTGTTTCATGGTCCTTTAGACTTTAAGGGACAGTCTGTAATGAATCATTTGTTTCTGGAATAAGCCATAAGATATTAACTAATTGTACAGCCAACTGAGAAAGGCAGAGAAGGGGTAGATATTTTATATCCTTGTAGTAGTGGGAATTTGTAACTCCAACTGTCTATTACATGTTTATTTAGAGGGTGCAGTAAAGTCTTCTGTGCTTTTCACATTCTGTATGACTAAGGTAAACTTCCGTCTACAATTAAATTTCAGACTACATTAAAGCCATCACTAAAATTATTGGAGAATTGCCTAAATTGATAGCATGTACTGTCTTAAATAATGAAGCTGATCATATGGAGAATTGCTAAATGCTGATATATATAACGTCTCTTATAAAGTGATGTGTTGGTATGGAAACTCTGGACAAAACCCACTTCCTTTCTTTGTGACTAAAATGATCAGTAAGGTACCATCCATGTTTGCAGTGGATCAAAAGACGAGCCCTTTATTTTAGCATAGGATCATAGGAGACTACTAGGCTAATGACCCTGTGGCCCTTACAAGCCTAGCCAAGAGTTTATCCCAAAAAAACAAACCTCAGTCAGCACCTGTCACCCCAATCAATGAGGGACAAAGGTGGAACCCCTGGGACAAATTTATGGTTTCCCATCCACTCATCAAGGTTATGTTTGAAGAGGGTCAGTGAGCTACTCTGTTTAACATGTATGGGAAGTCTATTACTGAGACAGGGCAGCCTCTGGGAGACAAACCTGTCTCCCCAGCAGGTTTTGGTGATGATGTATAGTAGATTTAGGCCTATCAAGTGTGTAATGCATGAGGAGTTAGACTTACAGATATGGAGCATCTCCAGTAGGCAGGGTCTGACATTGCCTTGTAGGCGAGATACAGATCACCTCTGAGCAATCTGTATGATACCGAGTCGAGTGATAGTGATTTAAGCCTGTCCGCATAGGATAGGTGTTGGAGGCTATGGGTTTCTTTGTGAGGTATTTCTGTGGCCTTTCCAGTTGTTGTAGGTGTTTGGAGAGGTACATACCAAATGGGGTATTATACTCAATTATAGGTCTAATAAGGGAGGAGTACAGAGAGGTAATAACCTCCTTGTTTCTGGATGCAATCCCTTTACTTATGAGATGATCCAAGTAAAAGGCTTTTCTGACCACCGCTGTCACATGATGGTCGAATGTAAAATTGTTGTCAACCTGAGTACCCAGGTCTCTCACAACAGGTTGTGTGCTTAGGGGGTTGTCGTTGATGTGGTAAGCAGTAGGGGCCATATTTTTGCTAAATGGTATGATAATACTTTTTTTGCATTTAACTTAAGTCCATGACTCTGGCATCAGTCATTTGTAGCTGTGAGACCCTCTTGCAGAATGTTAACATCAATTGGGCAGTCATTGACAGCATCCAACTTACAGTCATACACAAATTTGGTCTGCCAGAGGCCCTTTGTCTTTGCCTGGACCTCTGAGAAGTATATGCCAAACAGTAGGGGTCCCAGGACAGATCCCTGGGGAACACTACTAGTGACAGGTCTGTTATGGAGGTGGCAGCACCTATTCTGACCTTTTGGGTCCTATCTGTGAGCCACTTGGCCACCCATCTGACTAGATAGGGATTAACACCAAGTAGTGTTAGTTTTTTGATGATCCCCGAGTGAGGGATTGTAAAGCCTTGGCCAGGTCAAGGTAAACTGTATGCACTGACTTTCCCTCATCCAGGGCCTTGGTGACAGTCTCAAAGAAGTCATCTAGGTTTAATAGGCAAGATCTGCCCCTGACAAATCTGAATTGGGTGGGGTTGAGTGCTTGGAGATTGCCTATGTCCTTGTTTATGAGATCCATAATAATGCACTCCATGACATTACAGATCTGACTTGTCAAGCTGATAGGGTGATAGTTACATGGGTCAGTAGTGGCACCACCTTTGTGCAAAGGGATGACAATGGCAGTTCTCCACTCTGCTGGAATGAAGCCTGTAGTTAGGCTGTGGTTGAATAGGGTGCTCAATGGCAAAGCTAGTTCTTGCTGGAGATGCTGCAGAATACAACCTGGGATACTATCAGGTCCAATGGAAGCTGTGTTCTTTGCTTTGGATAAGGCCTTTAGCACTTGATCTACAGAGATTTGAGGTGTGAGACAAGTATCAGGGATGTGGGATGTTGACTGGGCCTTTGGGGGGTGATAAGGGGATGAAGTTTGTGCTGAACCTATCAGCCAGCAGGTTGGCTAAGTCCGCAGGATCAGGTACCATTAAGTACTTGTTCAGAACAAACTTGGGCTTTGTCATGGAGGTTCCTAATGTAGCTGAAGAAGGACTTGTGATTTCCCTTTGTTTTGGAGGCTAGTTTCAACTCATACTTGGCTTTGGATGTTTTCACTAATGATCTAATTTGCTTGCTGAGGCAGAGGTGGCAGTTTTTCTGATTTGGAGTTTGTTCCTTTTTACCCTTGGACAATAGTTTCTTCCTTTTGTTGTAAAGCCTGTTGATAGAGAATGTCCACCAGACAGGTTTGTGTTTCCTTGAGGGCCAGGTTTTAGTTCTGTTGGGTATGGCTGAGTCCATGTAGTTGTACAGGCGCTTGTATATTTCACTGGCATACCGTTCATCATAGTTGTCTGCATCATCTGAGGGTGGTGGTGGTGTGAAGCTGCTGATACCCTCCCATTGGTGGTTGTAGTCAGCTTTTGAGAAGTTTTATAGCCTGGTTATGGCTGGGGAGGGGTAGGATGGGACAGAAACTTCGAAAGAGACAGACCGATGATCTGATCTCGCCAGGGAAGAACAAACTATGGGAGTGGTGCAGTGGCACCCATGTTCGTGAGAACCAAGTCCAGTATGTTATCCCCCCTTGTGGGGGATAAGACCAGCTGATCTAGTGCACTAGAACTGATGAATTCAAGGAATTGTTGGGTGAGTACATTAGTGCAGGAATAGTTCACCCAGTTTATGGCAGGGTAGTTGAAGTCACCAAAGATCAGGGTGTTGGGGGGTACCTTGATGGAGTCAAGTAGGTCCAGGTAGGAGGTGTGGGTGACCTGGGACATAGAGGGGGGGTCTATTATATAACTGGCTATAACTTGAATTGATGTTTTGCCAACTGTCAGTGGCACATGAAGTAATTCCAGTGTATCATGTTGGTAAACCAGTCTGGAGGTGTGCCTGCCCTTAATGAAGATAGAGACTCCACCACCCTTAGTCTTCCTGACCTCATTTTAGGGTCAGAAAATGTGGAATGAGGTATAGCCTAGCAAGGCAGGGGTGCTCTCTGCATCTCTGAACCAGGTTTTCATGATTGCACAGACATCGGCATCTTCCAGTGTGAAGAGAGCCTCTAGTGAGTGCATTTTCAGATTTACAGAGCAGGCTGAGCTGTTACATATACACATAGGAGATATGTGAGTAGTTCTTATGTTCTGATTTAAAACCGAGTTCATCCCCTACTTATGCAAAGTCCTGCATAGCATATTTCGGGTGAGTTGAGATCTCTAACACTAATAGCAATATACTTCACTGTAAATTTTCCCTTACCTGATATAAAGTAGTCATTTACCCGTCACAGTGGTTAAGGGGTAGAGCTATGAATCACAAGTATGTTAACCCTTTGCCTCATATTTCTGGTGTGTTCCTCATAAAATTTGTTGTTTTCTGGCAAATCACGGAGAATTTAAGTCACTTAATAATGACACACATTTGAGTATCAATCAGACTTCATATCCAAAAGAAAATGTATGCTAACATAAAAACTGTTAGTCTAGCAACTTTATAAGTTTATACAAACAATATTTCAAATCTGTCCCTAGTTTGGGTTGTTGTTTCCCCATTATTTTTGGCTTTGCCCAGATTTCTTGTAGGTTGGGAGGTATGACATTTCATCAATTTAATTATAATGAAGGTGTGAGCAATAAGTCTTTCATAAGTGATTCCAGTGCCTTGCAAAGCAAAGACATCTATGAAGAGTTAAATGACAACAACATAAAAATGATGCTAACAACAGGAATTAGAGTATATACACCTTCTTACATAGACAATACAACTGAGTCTGTGTCTTTTTGACCAGTGTATATCTCAGAGTGAGTTATACATCTTTAGGTACAAAATATAACAGATGAAATAAAGATGGAAGCATTTAACTGCCATTATTTGAACATTTCCGGGTGGACCCACTGAGCTGAAATACTCTGACAGGAGTATTTTCATGTTTCGAACATCTCTTTATCTTAATTCATTCCCTCCAGTGGATTTCTTTTGAGTTTGTATTCTAACTTCCAATAGGTGTGGCTGAGCCTTTTAGAAAAATGAAGTTATTGCCTCGCATTTTAAGCAGATATCCATATTTCTGCAAGAGTTACTTGAAAACTGCAAATGGCAAACTATTCAGCACAACGTAATCTTTTACAGTGGTTGCTTTTCTTTGATTCTAGGTCTTAAATTGGATTTTATAATATGCAGTAAACATAGTAAATATCACTTTTTGTAATGTTGTATTGACAGCTTACAATATTTCATCAACCATTCAAGCAACGCATATACTGCTTACACCATTTTATTTATACAGCTGTGAGCTTTCATATGAGGCTAAGCAGTTCTCTGTGCCACTTGATTTTTGAGATATATAGATAAAAATGAAAATTAGTACAAAATAAATGCATAGTATACAAATAATGCTCAGTATCTATTTAGTTGCACTAGACTGAGGTCAAGTACCGACATGGTTGTGTTTGCCATCATGTAAGCTTTAAGATGAAATCTTCTAGTACTTTGTGTCTATCATGTTTTTATTTGGAATTATTAATGCAAATATGAACAAGTAATATTTGACACCTAGTGGTGTCAGTAGGATGTAAATGCAGAAATGCCTGGAGGCATCACTAGGGTGTAATGAGCTAAGACTGTCACAGGGGGTGCTCTTTTGTCCAGTGCAGCTTCCTGTTTTTAAATTTTTATGTTTCCTGCATTTGGGGATGCCTGCTGCTTGGATGGTGGAGTAGAATTTCCATAGTTCAGAGTGGAGGTTCTTGGAATCCATACTCATTTTGTTATTTTTCTGTCTCACAAAACAGCATGTGAGTGGATAGTGCTTCCCAGAAATAGCCGAAGTGTTAAGGCTTTCCATGGTAGATTTGTAGCATTGCTGATTTCTTCCCCAAGTCTTTTGCCACTGCTTGGACCAACCTTCTTTACCTCAGCTCTTCCAACAAGGAAGGAAAACAGTTTGCCATCTCCATGGTGAAATGGAGTAGCTGTCCAGAAGGATAGACATCTGGAACAATGCAGAAATTTTCCCCAGTGGTAACTCTTCCTTTTCCACTATCAGAACCCATTAAGTTTCCATTAAGCTCTTGTAGACACACAAGGAAAAAAGCTAATATTTTCATAATATTCTTTCTTAAATGTTCCTTGTAAACACATCATGTTTTATGAAATCAAATGCCTCACAAAGAGAATCCATGGCCTCCAACACCTGTCCTATGCGTAGTTGCGGACAGGCTCAAGTCACTATCACTCTACTCGGTATCATACAGGTTGCTCAGAGGTGATCTGTGTCTCACCTGCAAGGCAATCTCAGACCCTGCCCTACTAGAGATGCTCCATATCCATAAGACTCCTCGCACATTACCCGCTCAAAATGCCAGATTCTAATATGCAACATCAAAATAACCTGCTGGAGAGACAGGTTTGTCTTCCAGAGGCTACCCAATTTCTGGAATAGACTTCCCATACACATCAAACAGAGTACCTCACTGACCCTCTTCAAGTGCAACCCTGATGAGTGGATGGGAAACTACAAATTTGTCCCGGGGTTCCACCTGTGTCCCTCATTGACAGGGGCGACAGGTGCTGACTGAGGTTTCGTTTTTGCAGATAAACTCTTGGATAGGCTTGTAAGGGCCCCAGGGCCATTAGCCTAGTAACCTCCTATGATCTTATGCTCCTATGATCCAGGATGGCCACACTCTCTTTCCTTTTCAATTTACCATCAACAAAGATTGATTATGATTTCTCTGTTAATTACAGCTATATTTCTAATCCCTTGCATATAATAATGACATAAGTAGGAATAGGCAATGCAGTGACATATATCTGCATTGGAAGAGATTAGTACTGTTAACTCATAACACTCGGTTCTCTAGTTGGGTTCTTGGCCATCTTCTTGTGTAGTCTGCATATTCTGTTTGTGTTTGTGTAGATTTTTGCTGGGTATTTTTATTTTCTCCCTTGTCCCAAAGATGCACCACGTGTTAATTAGTGATCCTCCAAACTGCACAAAAGCATGCTTGCTGTAAGTGAGTGAGTATACTTATATCCTGTGGTTGTCTGGCATGGCTTCTGGGATTACTTTCTCTCCCTTGTGATGAAGATAGGCATGATCCTGAACTGTATTATGTAGGTCATTTAAGTATGCATGGATTAATGAATGAAGATACCATGAATCTTTGAACAGGATTAGAGAGTAATTAGTACTGCATTTTATCTGATTTTATAAAACATGCACCAACTGTATGGAATTGCATTCCTACCTCTCTAAAAATGAAACAAACATTGAAGGGCTTTTAAAGAGCACAAAATGAACATATGTTTAATGAGGATAGGTGTTTTTGCTTCAGAGATACTGGTTAATTTGTTGATATTGAAATTGCTACTTATAGGATCAACAATTGCAAGTATACTTTAAAATCATAAATAGCTACAATCTGTTAGAATGAAAAACTTCCATATTAAATTGTAAATAGCTAAATCCCATGCTTGACTTTATAATGTAGCCATACAAAAATTAATATTATTCTAGCATCTACTAGTTGATTTTACCTTTACTTTGGTGTAATTATTCTAACTTTGTCTGATGAATTGCTCTCTGCATTCATTGTAAATTATGAATTATGCTGATTTCCTGCACATGCTTAAAAGGTTTCTTAAGTCTATCTCGTTTGGAATGTTGGTTGTGGCTGAAAAGGGCTGCTTGATCATCTCAGTAATCTGGTCATCAAAAACTAAACAAACAATAAAAATAAATAAATAAATAAATATATATATATAAAATTGTTAGGATATTGCACTAATCTTAAATAACTGATTTCAGTTATCTTCTATGTGCAAAGAAAAAAAAAGGACATGCAACCTTTATGAATATAAACAACAGTAAAATTAACTTCTTCAGATACAAATATTTTAGAGTAAAATATAAAGTACAGAACAAATGACTTGTTCAGATATAGGAAAACAATTTTGAAATTGAAATATTTACAAAGAAAACATTTCACTAAATGAGTGGTACAAAATATAAATGGTTCATACAACTCTAAATACACCTGTAGTTTTTCCACCTGTAGTTTTTGTTTAAAAATACAATACTTAGTGTCATGATTTGAAGTCCAGTTTTAGTTAAAATAATATTTTTGATACCAAAAAGAATATAAGTGATGCCCAATTCTTAGATCATAAGTATTAGCCAATAGTTAGTCAGGTATTGTCCCCATAGTGATATAATTTTGAGGGGATTTTATGCAGTTTAGATAATCTGGTTAAAAGCATTGACTCTAGGCATGTTCTGAAATGCCTTGTTGGAAATTGGAGCAAAATTCAGTGTAGATGTAAATTACTGATATATGGTGAGAATGAGCACAACTGTTTTGAGCCTAAGATAAGGAAACTCTGGTCATTATGGTTCAGCTTGTTTTGAGGTTATTTGGGTGATGGAAGGTTATTAGGAAGGAATAAAGGACTGTAGTTTGTAGACTTTAATGAGAATGTCAGTGCCCATATTCTTAATGAAAGCTGCAGTATAGACCACAGAAGGTTATGAATAATTTTGTTTGAGCAAACTATAAGTTGATTGACTACACACATACATACATGCTTTCATATTCAGAGCAATTAGAAAGCTTGCTGTGGTCTCTGAATAAAAGACTAGTCAGAGTGTCTTGCTGCTATGTACAAATCTTAACTAATCTTAGAGTAATCTTAGTTATTTTAATGAATTGTTGCCATAGATAACAGTTCAATTTTACCTTCTATTTAGTTTGTAACCTTTTGAGTTGAGGGTGTTTTTTTTTATTTTTCAGCCTTACCTATTTACTAATACTCTGTATTCCTTGGAGAGTTCCATAGGGTCAGTCACATCCAAAGCTTTCATATGCTGAACGCATATTATAATATTTTACACTTTCTTTGCAGAATTATCCCTCATTCCATTCATCCTTTTAGTAAACTGATGTAAACCATAACTAAAATGTTGGCATGCTTTTTATATCTAGGATTTCCAGACAGTATTCACATATTTCAAATTGATCCTGCCATGGACATGTAGTCTTTTGAAGTGTCATTCATTGCACTTTGTTTTCATTTATTCATGCTGTATTGGTGATCCTTCTTTTGTTCCCTGACATTTACATATGTCCTATTGCCCCCATTCTCTTATATGACATTCCCTAGGGATTTTTTTGCATGATGTTGAAGTTTGCCTGTTATAAATGCTGCCATTGCAGATCTGACAGGTCATCTGAAAAATGTTTAATCACTGCTTGACAGATAATCAATATATTCTTCAATGATCTTTTCAAAGGACATCAACTGATAGTTTTATTTTCTTGTGTTCAAGCTAATTTAAATAAAGAACATAATGAACTGAGAGTAAGACACAACAGTACTGGAGAACAACAACCAATCTGGATTATCCCTCACTTGATCTGAATACCTGTTACACTAGTATGCCTTTTTTCCATAGTTGAATACTGAATTCAGCAAGAAAACAATATGGCAAGTGAAATGATAAAAATGCATAGTGATACATTCATAACATCAAATATTAACAATACCATTTATTTTCTACTTAGCAAAAGCAGAAAAAGTAGGAAAACAAAAATAACAAAGCAGCAATATTAGGTATTCTGGAATACCTACAGTATGTACAAGAAGTGAATATATCAACAGTTTAGAATGACAATAGTTTCTAATTTTGGCAAAAACCTTAAAATATAGAACATTCTCTTATATCTCATTATCAATGTTTCTTCTTCTTCTTTCGGCTGCTCCCGTTAGGGGTTGCCACAGCAGATCAACTGTTTCCATTTCTTCCTGTCCTCTGCATCTTGCTCTGTCATACCAACCACCTGCATGTCCTCTCTCACCACATCCATAAACCTTATCTTAGACCTTCCTCTTTTCCTGTTACCTGGCAGCTTCATCCTTAGCATCTTTTTCCCAATATACTCAGCATCCCTCCTCAGCACATGGCCAAACCAACGTAATCTTGCCTCTCTGGCTTTGTCTCCAAACCTTCCAACCTGGGCTGACCCTCTAATATACTTATTCCTAATCCTGTCCACCCTCGTCACACCCAGTGCAAATCTTAACATCTTCTACTCTGCCACGTCAAGCTCTGACTCTTGCCTTTTTGTCAATGCCACTGTCTCCAACCCATATAACATAGCTGGTCTCACTACCCTCTTGTAGACCTTCCCTTTCAATCTTACAGGTACTCATCTGTCACAAATCACTCCTGACACTCTTCTCCACCCACTCCATCCTGCCTGTACTCTCTTCTTCACCTCTATTCCACACTCACCGTTACTCTGAACTATTGACCCCAAGTATTTAAACTCATCCACCTTCGCCACCTCTACTCCTTGCATCCTCACCATTCCTCTGTCCTCCCTCTCATTCACACACATATATTCTGTCTTAGTCCTGCTGACCTTCATTCCTCTTCTCTCTATAGCATATCTTCATCTCTCCAGGGTCTCTTCCACCTGTTCCCTACTCTCACTACAGATCACAATGTCATCTGCAAACATCATAGTCCACGGGGACTCCTGTCTGATCTCGTCTGTCAACCTGTCCATCACCATTGCAAACAAGAAAGAGCTGATCCTTGATGTAATCCCACCTCCACCTTAAATGCATCTGTCACTCCCACCGCAGACCTCACCGCTGTCACACTACTCTTGTACATATCCTGTACCACTCATAGGTTCATAGGTAGGTACTAGGCTATTGACCCTAGGACCTATATAAGCCTAGCCAAAAAATGTACCCTGGCTTTCGCCACCCAAGAAAATGATTTTCCTGTGCCCTTGTCGAGCAGAACCAGAGAAGTGATCCCTGGGGTGAATTTCCCATTTCCCATCCAATCATCAATAAGGGTGAGAGACTGGTGATTGGAGCAGATTTCAATGGGCATGTTGGTGAAGGGAACAGAGGGGATGAGCACAGGCACATCACCCTTACATACTTCTCTGACACTCCCGACTTCCTCATACAATACCACAACTCCTCTCTAGGCACCCTGTCATATGCTTTCTTCTGACCTTCTCTGTACTTCTCCATCAACACTCTCAGAGCAAACATCGCATCTCTAGTGCTCTTTCCTGGCATGAAACCATACTGCTGATCACTAATCATCACCTTCCTTCTTAACCTAACTTCCACTATTCTTTCCCATAACTTCATGCTGTGACTGATCAGTTTAATCCCCCTGTATTTACTACAGCTCTGCACATCACCCTTATTCTTAACAATCAGTACCAAAACACTTTTTCTCCATTCCATAGGCATCCTCTCACTTTCCAAGATTTCATTAAACAATCTAGTTAAAAAACACTGCCATTTCACCTAAACACCTCCATGCTTTCACAGGTATGTTATTTGGACCAACAGCCTTTCCATTCTTCATCCTCTTCATAGCTATCCCTACTTCCTCCTTGCTAATCCACTGCACATCATAATTCACTATCAGCACATCATCTAACCTTTTCTCCCTCTCATTCTCTTCATTCATCAACCCCTCAAAGTACTCTTTCCATCTGCTCAATGCACTCTCCTCACTTGTGAGTACGTTTCCCTCATTATCACCCTTACCTGCTGCACATCTTTCTAGCTCGGTCCCTCTGTGTAGCCAATCGGTACAGGTCTTTTTCTCCCTCCTTAGTGTCCAATCTCTCATACAACTCTTCATACGCCTTATCCTTAGCCTTCGCCACCTCTCTCTTTGCCATGCACCTCATCTCCTTATACTCTTGTCTACTTTCTTCATCTCTTTGACAATTCCACTTCTTCTTCTCCAACCTCTTTCTCTGTATATTCTCCTGTACTTCTTCACTCCACCACCAGGTCTCCTTGCCCTCCTTCCTCTTTCCAGATGTCACACCAAGCACCTTTCTAGCCATCTCTCTTACTAGCTCTGCTGTAGTTACCCAGCTATTTGGTAACTCTTCATTACCACCCAGTGCCTGTCTTAACTCTTCCCTGAAAATCACCTCACAATTACCCTTTTTCAGTTTCCACCATTTAATCCTTGGTGCTGCACTCAGACTCATCCTCCTCTTCTTGATCACCAATGTCATCCTACAAACCACCATCCTATGCTGCCTAACTACACTTTCCCTGCCACCACTTTACAGTCTCCAATCTCCTTCAGACTGGCCCTTCTACATAAGATGTAATCCACCTGTGTGCATCTTCCTCCACTCTTGTATGTCACCCTATGCTCCTCCCTCTTGTTAAAATATGTATTCATCACAGCCATGTCCATCCTTTTTGCAAAATCCACTACCATCTGACCTTCTGCATTCCTTTGCTTAACACCATACCTACCCATCACTTCCTCATCCCCTCTGTTCCCTTCACCAACATGCCCATTGAAATCTGCTCCAATCACCAGTCTCTCACCCTTGGGTACAGTCATCACCACTTCATCCAACTCACTCCAAAATTTTTCTTTCTCATCCATTGCACACCCAACTTGTGGAGCATATGCACTAAGAACATTCATCATTACACCATCAATTTCCAGCTTCATAAACATCACTCTATCCGACACTCTTTTCACCTCCAAAACACTCTTAACATACTGTTCCTTCAGGATAACCCCTACACCATTTATCCTTCCATCCACACCATGATAAAACAATTTGAAACTGCCTCCGATACACATAGCCTAGCTCCCCTTCCATCTGGTCTCTTGCACACACAATATACCAACCTTCCTTCGGTCCATCATATCAGCTAGCTCTCTCCCTATACCAGTCATACTGCCAACATTCAAAGTTCTGACCCTCACTATCACAGTCCTAGACTTTACCTGTCTTTGGGCATGCCTTCCCCCTCTTCTCCTACTTCGACCAACAGTAGCCCAATTTCTGCCAGCACCCTGTTGGCCAACAGTACTGGTGGCGGTCATTGTTAACCCGGGCCTCGACTGATCCGGTATGTATTTCTGTACTGTTGTCTGCATGTATGATTTGACAAAAATTTATGCCGGATGCCATTCCTGACGCAAACCTCCCCATTTATCCGGGCTTGGGACCGGCACAAAGAAATGCACTGGCTTGTGCATCCCCAGTGGCTGTGTTATCTCATTATCGATGTTTGTATTTTTTTATTAAATATAACAACTATAATTCTTCTTCTTCTTTCGGCTTTATCCCGGTTAGGGGTCGCCACAGCGGATCACCTGTCCGCACATTGAATGGCAGTGGAGTTTTACGGTGTCGAGTTGCCAGCCGGCGCCCAACCTTCCACAGAAGGCACACTCACACGCACACCTAGGGCCAATTTAGAGTGTCCAATCCACCTGCAGCATGTCTTTGGGATGTGGGAGGAAACCGGAGCACCCGGAGGAAACCCACGCGACCACAGGGAGGACATGCAGACTCCGCACAGAAGGCACCCCAGCCGAGGATCGAACCGGAGAACCTCTTGCTGTGAGGCGGCAATGCTAACCACTGCACCACCGTGGCCGCCCTAAATATAACAACTATAATAAATTCAGTAAATTGGTAAGTGATAGACTGTTCCAGTTTATAGTTATAATTTCTCTAGGCCAATATAACCTGTAATAAGCATCTTTGATCTAAACTGAAAGAAACAGGAATATGTTGTTTAAAATTAGACTATAAATACTGAAAGATTATCAGACAAAGGGCTTGACAAGAATGTTGACTGTTATTTGAAAAATTTCAATTATTCACATTGTCAGTCAGCTTTCAAATGTGTTTTACACCTCCAAAAATAATATTGCTATCTTTAAAGATCTTACTTTATATAGTATAAGCATGCTCTTTATAAATAATTACAAATTTTTCCAATATAAAGATGAAGATATCTCAGCCACAGTTCTCCAATTAATAGATCTTAATTTAGCATCCAGACCAGAATATGACCTTTTCAGATGGAAATCTCAATACTATCTATCAGGATTGTTTTGAAGTCTGACAAAATGCTCTTTATAATTCAGTAAATTTGAGATAGAAAGATAAAATTTACTCAAAATTAAAGAAACATATGCAGCGGTAGCGTTGTTGCCTCACATCAAGAGGTTTTCCCATTCGATTCTCAGCTAGTGTGCAGGAAGTGCCTTCTGTGTGGAGTCTGCATGTCCTCCCCGTGGGTCGAGTGGCATTCCGAAAGACATGCATGGATGGGTGTGCCTTCGTTAAAAGTTGGGCGTTGAGCTGGCAACTCGGCACCGTGAAAATCTACTGCCAATCATTAGCAGACCAGAGTTCCGCTGTGGTGACCCCTAACTGGGAAAAGCCGAAAGACAACAACATTTAAAAAAGATAGGCAAATCACTGCTGCCATTAGTAATAGCCATGTCATGGAATGCCAGAAAAGTTTCATACTGCTCACTTACAGATTAGATTTATAATCACAAGTTCCTCAACGTTTTACTCAACTCAGGACAAGTTTGGTGACTTTTCTTGCAACCTTATAGAGAGAAACTGAAGCATAACTAGAATTATTTTGTATACACACACATGCGCATACACATGCACACACAGACGCACACACACACACACACACACACACACACACACACACACACACACACACACACACACAATATTCTAATAATAGTGGGAATAAGTGAATCTCCAGTACCAATTTTCTCCTTCTAAACTTAAAGATACGCTGATACTGGATAGATAAAGCTAACAAAACAAAAATCACAGCACGCTGTTTACTTATAAGCCATCCTTTATATAATTAAAAGGTACAAAATAACTCTAAGCAGTCATAATCTTAAAGATGGCTATCAAACATTTTGGTGCTATGCACGTAAAACGCTTAATCCCTTACCAGTGAATATGTTTTCAGCCATAGACATCTAAAGTTAAACAATGAAATTCATTGTTTGAAAAAAATAAATCAAATAATTTGTTCTCAAAGGAAGTATGTAAACATAACACAACCAATGTAAATAATTAAAATAGGCCATTAAAGAAACACTGGTCAGAAAAAGAAAGTGCAACATTTAAACAAAAAAAATCTCTCTATTTCTGGCTAAAAGTAGTGTTTTAGACTTCACAACCTTCAAGCAAGGTTTACTGTGTCTTTAGTTTGAATTTGGAAGATGTGTTTTTAATTTTCACAGTTACATATCCAAGAGTGAAAGCGTAAGATTCATCAAGCCAGATTCCAAAAAAGGAAATCATCATGTGACTAAGTCCTGCATCCTCGAAGTAGCAGACTCTGCAGTCTGCACTCATATGCATTGTTAAAAAAGTAGCAAGACTTAGCCAAACAGCATATATATATATTTTCAGAAAAACACAGCTACATCCCAATTTACATATTTCACCTAAGGATTTTCACATTTTTGGAACTTGATACAGTTCCAGTATAGTGAGATTATTTCTATACATTTCTCTTGAGAATATAGCTAATTTTCTCTCAGTTTATTGTATCCTTCTTCATGTAGAAGCAAAGAAGTAATCTTACCACATTTGCCCTAAAATTCATAGCTATAATTTGCTGATACAGATGAGCATCACATTCATAATGTCTATCTAGTTTGCCACCATGAATTACTACAGTTCAAAGACTTGAATTGTGATTTTCCAAAATGGCATAGACACACATCACATTTTTCCTTGAATGGCACACATAAGTGTCTTGTACACAGAATGTATAGCATGTCAGAGCTACATGGCATAAAAGTGATAGGCGGGTTCAGGCACCTAGGCAGTAAGACATTTCCCTGTGGTACATTTGACTGGGGACACATGGCTGAAGTGACAGTCAGCTGCAGAGAAATAAGGCTGTTTGCAAATTCCCTGTGGGCAAAGAGAAGAATGTCTTGCCATGCCCACAACTTCAATAACCAAATACACAGGGGGAAAACACTGTCCATGGTGCCCAAGTGAACATGAGACAGCAGGCAATATGAAAGGCATCAGCAGCAGGCTGGCCAGAGGGCATGTCAGTGGCAGTAAAAATGCAGTGCACAATGGGCAGTGCCTTTATAATTGGTGTGTGTGGACCACTACCCATTTTACAGTGTCTAGGGAACATTACCTAAAATGCACACTGGAGCATAAATGTGACTACAGTAGCCTGCAGGATTTCCTCCATGCTGTAGCACACTTCTACATGCTGTAGTTACATAAGCATGTGCTGTCCACTGAGCACAACACTCATTACTTCTTCTGCCTCCATGCATTTGGTTATTAAAACTGTGAGCATGTCAGTGTGTGCTTCTCTTTGCCCACAGGGAATTTGCAAACAGCCATATTTCTCTGCAGCTGAATGTCACTTCAGCCATGTGTCCCCAGCCAAATGTACCACAGGGACATGTCTCACTGCCTAGGTGCCTGATCCCATGATAGGCATCTTAGTATGGTATTCTAGACATTACTAAGTAATTATGTGTAGCTACCAAGTGGGAAATAATATATTTTACTGGGCTGCCTGTCACTGTACTGTGCTGTGGTCAGTCATCATGCCTGGCTGTGATTCCTGAAATTGGTTCATTCTGTTGGCATGACAGCAAACTGAGGTCATTACCACAGAATTGTACTGAAGAGCTCTGATTCTGCACAAACTTTGTTTAACAGGATTTTGCCAGCATCACTGTGTGAGAGTTGGACAGTTTTATGTCATAGCAAGTTTGTCTGCTGTATAAGAACCTCTATTCTGGTTGGGATTTTTCTGATGTGCAACAGATGTTATACTCATTCTTTTTACCTTTCTTTCTTTCTTGCTTGCTTGCTTTTTTCAGGGCTGTTATGTAATACAGTAGCAGGGAAAGGGCTGTATTAGTAAGCACAGCATCACTGTGAAAAAATAATTTGCTTTCCTATAGGCCTCTCAGTTGGGACCAGTTTTTAATCTAATAGTACTCGCTTTTTGATTCACATATAATAATGAGGAGGCGTGTCTAAATGTGCACTTTATGCATGGGGCACAGTGCTTACACAATGGGTCAGGCCTCTGCACATTGATTTACCTTATTCATGCTGTTCTTTATGAAACTGATAAAGGATTTGTTATAGTATGTACTGGATCTGCTTTCCTGCATAGCAGTGTTTATAAATCCCAACCATAAAAAACTTAGGTAATACTATAATTGTTATTAAAGTTTACTTATATGTAAATCTAAAGAATGCATTTTACCAAAATCATTTTTCCAGGACCACAGCTTTTGAATTCTAATATTTCCTGAGTGGTACTTTTAAATTTCTAAACTACATCTGAAATAATTGCTCACCTTTTTGAACTTTGACATTGGCTCTAAATTTTTAGTAATTGCTTATCCAATTCTTTCATTTGTATTTTAAACTATGCGGAAATTTTCATATACATACATGTATAAGTATGTATATATGTGTATATATATATATATATATATATGTGTGTGTGTGTGTGTGTGTGTGTATATATAATATATATATATATATATATATATATATATATATATATATATATATATATATACATATATATAGATTCACTGTATAGCATTGAAATACTAAGTTATTGAAATTCAGTATCACGAAACTCTAAAGTTGAATCCTCTAAATGCTGATCATACACAAATGCGAAACACAATACCACGAATTTACAAACTCCCATCAGACACACATCACACACAACAAAACACATACATACACCAGCGTACATACCTCTCAACACTTCCCTACAATAAACATAACACACACGCACACAACCAAACACATACACACACCTACCCTTAGTATATGCAGGGGGGCAAGCCCCCCTGCACCCCCATGTGGTGGTCTGCACCCCCATTCCCCTACGTATATATATATATATATATATATATATATATATATATATATATACTAACTCTGAGGTCACACAACACTCCAAACCACACACAACCCAGCATCACACATTCCACAGCCCACCGCACAAACACAGATCACATGCACACAAACACCAGCACTCCCAACACTAACACATTCACACTGTACAACACCTACCCTAACCCACACCTCAAACACCCCGACACACTCAAACACACACAAACCCTCCCCAAAACCTCAAAAAACAGTACACTTACCTAACGCGCTATCCATACCGCGGTTTTGACATAATCCATTCGACACTTCTGGGTTCGCAGTTTCCATCCATTCGACTTTACAGGCTCAAAATTCTAAAATTCGATATTTTGGCATTTCGAGCATGTAAGGTGAATCCATATAGATATATATAAATATATATATATATATATATATATATATATATATATATATAGATGCACACACACACACATATATATATATATATATATATATATATATATATATTTATATATATATATATATACACATATATATACACACACAAAATAAAACATTGTAGCGGGTTCTTGAATATCCAGAGTATATCATCTATGTTATGTTGCTTTTTGTTTAATAACATAAAACTATTAAATTTGTTCAAGATCCATTCTTTGATGTAATTTTAAATTAATCATGCAAATGTTAATGCTCTAATTAATAATTGCTTTTTTTTCAATAATAATTCTTTATTATTTTTCAACTTGTTCATACAAACATTTGACCGAGAAATACACAGGTAATTTCCAAACAATGCTTCTAATAACATTCTTATAACATATGTACACTATTTACATGAATGCTTCCATATTTTAACATAGAAGTACATATGAAGATTCTTATCACTAGGGATAATATCTTGTAATAATATGAGTCCTGATAGGGTTAGACTTTATACTATATATATCCAGGGAGTTTCCTAGGCTCGGTACATTAAGCCAGTATAATATTGAAAATTTGTTCCCAAATCTTCAGATTATTTATATGTTTGCTATGTTTATTTCTGGGGTAAATATTAGAGCATGATGATGTAAAAAGGGGATGCACTAGCTGTAAAAGACTAATTTTACATTAGATATTACTAGAAATGAATAGTGCTATAATTCCTAGTCTAGGTATTAAGAACAAAGAAATAATGGGTGAAAAATGAGAAATATTTTATGTTGGATTCCAAAAGAACTTGGGCATGCAGTAACACATGCAGTTATCGCATATCTGAGTTCAAAACCAAAGTCTCTATGAGTCTACATTCAACATATGCTAATGGGGGCTGACAAGGTACTGCATCCTGTTACATCCTATTCCAAATTTGGGATCAGGCTTACAATGCTGAAACACTTCAGAGCTGTACATTGGCAAAGGTTGCCAGTGTAGAACACTGAAGCAATGCAGTAGCCCACTGAAGTCAATATGATATTTTGGTGAAGCAGCAACTCACCTGTAAGGTGGACTTGGTACTGCAGGCAGTACATAGTGGGCAGCTAACCTGCTTGCAGTAGCAAGTTCTATATATGTGTAGAGCTGTTGTACTGCTATATGGGAACCATAGTGAGGGTGACCAAGAACTGTGTGCATGTGAAATGAGGAGGTGTGAGAGGTATCCCTCAAATTAAGTGGTAATGGTTTGCACAGATAAGGAAGTAAAATAGAACCATTTCCTTGGTGGGCTAGTGGTCTGACATGCTCACTTCTGTGCATGGATGAGTAGAATGCATGTATGATGTCTGTGCTGTCATGCATGCATTCTCCTGTCCATTGTACAGGTGGTGTTTCTGTGCAGATTGCAGAATAACCTCATGACCATGCAGATCTGCCTGTCTGGCAGTCTTGGTACTACAGGAAGTTTCTGTGCCTCCAGTAACAGAGTTGCCATAAAGGTGTAGCTGTGATACCAGTCATTTTGGCAAGAATTCAAGTCTGACAATTCCCAAGATAGGATTGCACTGTGCAAGGGATGGGTAGTGAGCTTTATGACCATAGAATGATTCAGAATCTTACTACCCACTACTGTTATAATGAGAGTTCTAGCCATTTAGTGACTTGGCACTGTGAGATACTGATTCAGACATACTCTGGCAACTGGGATGATATCATTCTCAGGTCAGGGATGAACTCTAAGTTTGGGATAACAATGCAGGACAGTGGAGGCTCCTTGATATGAGATCCTGAAACTTTTAGAACATGGCAGAAAGTCTCAGATCAATCAAATCTTCTACATTCAAATTTATCCACATATTCTTTTAGTTTTGCAGATGCTGGAATTATGAGCTCATTTAACATACTAGCATAATTTAATTGAAAAACAATTACAATTACTGACTAAACTTAAATTACCTCTTTCGATGTCCAAAACATTATTTAGTAATTTTTTCTCATTTCTCGACTCATTGCAGGAATCCAATACATGCTAGCTAAGGTGTAGAGTCTCTTACAATTTTGCTATTCTGCTTGTGAACATACCTTCATTATTGCTATGTACTGGTAATGCTCTCAACATCACAGCACTGAAAAAACAATGCCAACTGTTATTCCCTTTGCTAAAATTTGACGCAGCTAGTAATCCATATGCAAAGGTGTTAAGCTTTTCTGCAGCTGCTTCTAACAGATATTTAATCCAGTTTATATTAGAGAAAAGGGAAATTCATAATTGTTAAAAGAAAATAATGTTTGGCAGAAAGAATGGCAACATTTGACAGAGATTTTGTTAATAAACATGGATCAAAGTATTTGCCCTGTAAACTTATGGAAAAGGAAACAAAACTAAAGTAATACAAATATATAAAGACTGAAAAAAATCATACATATGTATGTATGTATGTATATATATATATATATATATATATATATACATATATATATATATATATATATATATATATATATATATATATATATATATATATATATATATATCCTTGTATACACACACACATAGGGCTTGATTCAAAAAGACTTGCTCTCAGTGTAAGTGACCACTTACACTGAGAGCAGGTCTTTTGAAATCTGGCCCCCAGTGTAAGCCTATTCATAGATAGACCTTACACTGAAGTAAGTCATTTACACTGACACCAACCCCCAGATTCAACAAGGCCTGCACGGTGTGCAGGACTAGGGCAGGACCTCCAGCATGCAATATGTCTGCCGTGTGATCCAGGAATATGCTGTAGGGACGTGCACAAGTGCTCCTGCACTAGTCCTGCACAGACTCAGCTCCTGTATGCAAATTACCCCATTTGAAGGTGAAATCCATGTGAATGAGGTGAATTTGTGATCCAGGAAGCTGAAAGCCGGCCATGCAGAACTAGTGTAATCTGCCGAAATGTACTCGGTTAGTAACCGAGTACATTTCTGCAAACTACAAAACGGAGCCATGACAGCTCTAAATAAAGGGTGGATATTATGTAGAAAACATGCCAATGGCCAAATATATGGCCATTGGCATGGAAAACAGTTGCAAAAATAAAAAAATTAACTTTTATTTTTTTTTAGCCAGTCTTGGCTGTTTAAGCGTAGGGCAGTGGTGTGCAAATGGGATTGGGTGAAAAATAAAATAAAAAACCTAAATTAAGCAGTCTAACCAAAATCACTATTTTGCCATTATACTCAATGGCAGGCAGAAGACAACATGGCCAGTGAATAGTGGCTGCTAAGGGGGAAGGCTCAATGTGGGACCTGTAACTATGCATCAGCAGGCAATCCTATGCAAATGAGGGGGGGAGGTCTATATTAGAAGACCAAATGCTTAGGTGAGCGAACACCTAAACATCGATCTTCTAATATCAAACTGTACAATGTCGAAGGGCCCAGGGAAACACTTCCCTCAGCCACAACACAAAAAACATTACTTTACATCTAAATTAAGTGGGGGGATTTGAACCGCACACCCCTCCTAACTAAATATACCAACTCCGAGACTGCTCAACAGTAGGGAAATAGCAAACTCCGGCAAACAGCCAAGGGAAATGTTTCCCTGTGTTAAATTGTCTGTTCACCATTTTTTGCTTTCGATATTAGAAGATCGATGTTTAGGTTTTCGATCACCTAAACATTCAGTCTTCTAATATAGACCCAATGAGGGGAATGATACTGAATCCCAGATTTCCCCTGCATGCTAGTCAGCATCCAACAGTGTAAGAGCAGGAATAGCTTGGTGCAAGCCTAGGAGCTGGCTGACATCATAAGGGGGTGTGTCAGGCATACTGTAAGTGAAGTGGAGCCCTGTAGCTCGGGTTTGCCCTTAGCTTAGCAGAGCTAAGCAAGGGGGTGCATCTGAGGCTGCCTAGCACTCTTCACATTGCCTAAGTGGGTGTGCACGCCGAGCACCTGATTTTAAAGGGAAAACAAAAAAGTAAACCAGGAAATAGCAGCGCTGTGCACATTTGAGCACTGTGTTTGTGTGGCAAGCCCCCAGGCTTAAACAGGAAGGCAGTGGGAAGGGAAAACAGCAGTAGGAAGGTAATCTAGAAGAACTAGAATAGCTGGCAGGTGAAATGTATCAGAATCAGCCAGTTACACAGGCAGCAGACCAGCTCAGCCCAGAACACTACTATAAACTATGCAAACACCCTTCCCTCTGGTTTTTCCCACATGCACTACACCACCGGTGTATACAAGTGGGAAAAGTTTAACAAACAAAAACAAGAAAATGATAGGCTGCAGCAGCTATCAAACGTCAACATGTGGAAGAGGCTGAGAGTGGTGAGGATGAGAATGCTGTTGACTAACCCACAGCGAGGAGACGGAGAAGGGTGTACACACCCAGGGTAACCTACCAAAGGCTACATGAGCTGGAGATAGTGGAGTGCTATAGGGTGGACAGGGACCTCCTACAGCAAATTGCTGAGCTGTGCCAGCCACACTTGACACACAGAACTAACAGAGGGGAACCCATCCCAGTGGATACTAAGGTATGTGTAGGCCTAGGAATACTAGCCACAGGTACATACCAAAGGCCAACTGGGGATGTCATGGGGATCTCACAGGCATCAGCATCCACGGTATTCCACCAGTTCCTGGATGTCATGTCAGCACATGCCGGTGAGCACGTATATTTCCTCAACACCCGTGAGGTGTTGGCCAGCAATATCTGTCTCTTCCACCAAATAGCAGAATACCCTGAGGTAGTGGGTGCTATAGACTGCATGCACATACACATCAAAGCACCACCCGGTGAGCAGGGTAGGGTCTACATCAACCATAAGGGCTTCCCCTCCATCAACTACCAGGTCATGTGCGATGCCCAGGGCATTATAATGAATCTGTGTGCTGGCTGCCCTGGAAGCTATCACGATCCCCACATCTGGCATCTGACACAGCTGTACCAGAGATTTGCCAATGGGGACATCCCTTATGGCCACCTAGTGGGGGATGCTGGTTACGCACTGGAGCCGTGGCTGATGACACCCATCAGAAATGCACACACACCCGAACAAGAACTCCATAATGAGGCACACGCACAGACCAGAATTATAATAGAAAGTGTGTTTGGGATGCTCAAGTCATGGTTTCGGTTCCTGGACACACCCAGTGGAGCCTTGCAGTACTCACCAGCTACATGTACTCAAATTGTCATCGTATGTGCTATGGTACACAATATGATCCTGTGGAAACAGCTGCAGCAGGAACAGCATGGTGTAGGGCCACACAGGCCCCCACTAATGCCAAGCCCTGCACAGGCACAGAGAGTGACTCAGAGGAGGAACAACCTGAGCCTGCCCCAGTAGGCAGATGGAGGCATGCCCAGTATGCCCTGGCCTTGGCAAAGAGGCAACGCATAGCACATACGCCCACATAGTAGGGACCCAGGGAATGACACCTCTGTCTGACTTGCACATACAGTAAAATTGATGCCAAACATGACACTACCTGTGCTCAACCATGTATAGGGAGAGTACTATGTGCATCTGACATAGGCAACCCTCTGACACCATCCTCAGTACTGGCACACCCACAAGGTAAGTCACTCTCCTTACCAATTGCTGAATGGAGTAGTATGTGTTGTTACTTGTATCTATGGTATGGATGTGAGCATGCAAGGGAATCGGGTGGCTGAATGGGATGCCAGCAGATAGTAGACACCTATAGTGGCAGCATGAGATCTGTACCAAATACTGGTGTCACCATAGTAGCCAGTACTACACATGGTGACAAAACCCACTGCAGGAAATGTGCCGGGCCACATGTGTGTCCATATGACACACACATGCCAGTCAGGGAGGTTCACATACCCAACAACAGTCTCAGCCAGCAGGACAGGTGTAGACAAACACAAACAAAGGCTGTGCTATGGCCTCTGAATGATGCCCATGGGTAACCCCCCAGGCCTACACAGACAGACTACATCGGGTCAGGCAGTGGGATGGTAGTTCTGAATGGTAGGAAGTCAGAAACTGATATGTATGTCAAGCAAACCTAAGACCTATAGTACACTGATATGCCTCTAGTCAGCATGATATTTTAGAATACAGAATGAAATGGAGTAACTGACATACCAGTACAGTCATAGCAAATGTGTACAAGTGTCAGATGTGCCCCCCAATCCTATGTAGAAATGTAGAAACAGTCAGGTGTGCCCCCTCAATCATATGTAGAAATTTAGAAACAGTCAGGTGTTCCCCACCCCCAATCCTATGTAGAAATGTAGTAACAGTCTGGTGTGTTCCCCCATCTGATGTAGACACATTGTAACAGTCAGGTGGGCCCCCCAATCCTAAGTAGAAATGTTGTAACAGTCAGGTGTGCCCCCAATCCGATGTAGACATGTAGTAACATGTATGTGTATGTATAATACCAGTGGAGCACAGATGACCTGAGGTGGCCAAGGTAGCAGGATAGATTGTAGCATTTGTACAATATGCATGTATGTGCGTGTTAGGTTGGTGTGTGTTTCATATTGTGTGAGACTGGTCAGTATGTATGCATGTGGAGGTTTGACCTGGTGGCCATTGCCCACTATTGCCGATGACAGGGCCAAGTTCTCACAACTGCAGTGCCAAAGACAATGCTCCCCAGTATAACACATGCTAGCAGTAAGTCATTGTAAATGTATGGTGGTAATATGTGTCACATGGCATGACTGTTGGGCTAGATATATAAGCAGTACACAGGGAAAAGTACCCCAGGCATACAGTATATAATGTGTAACCGTGAAATGGACACACCATTGGAATTGTACATACAGGTATGCACCACATTATTTGGGCTTGTAGTAGGGAATACCAATGTCGTCTGGCCGAACACTTGCAGATCACAAAGGTGATAGGACTGATGTAGTGGGAAATGGCTGATGTCCCTGCACAAACCAGCATAACTGGAATGCCCCATGCATATCTGTGAGTCAGATGCAAGTAGTGTCCATAGGACATATGCGCCCAGCTTACCCATGCTATTGGGAATGGGTACAATATGACCCCCACCTGTGTATGGTAATAGCGAAAGAATGCAGCATGCAGTGCAGGTGTCCCATGCAGGTGTGTCCCTAGCTGTAAGCAGCACCCTGCCAGCATCCACACCACCTGATCAATACTGATAGAAAGTATTGGCATGAATACCTAGCACACCTACCCTGTCACCCCAGGGGAATATACTGTCTGGGACTGTAAGACTGACAGAATGCAATGGCCTGCTACAGCAAGCCTGCATCACCACCAAATGGCCTACAGGCCTCTGCCAAAGGCCTGCATCTCACCCATACTGCCAATGTATGTTATGTCATGGACACCCAAATAACAACATAACACACTCCACATAAGCCATATGCAAGGCCATGTGGACAAACCACAGTAACATGTCCCCCATGTCCCACTGCATGAACTGTGGACCAACACCAAAACACAGCTGTGATGAGGTGATAACTATAGGGAAAATATCAGAGAATGTATGCATAATGTATGGAAGAGGATAGAATAATAGATGGGGGGTGGGAGCATGGGTGGCATGGAATGTGCAAGGTCCGACACACAGCTGTGTGCACATGTTATCCCTGGCTGCAAACACAGAAATGGGTGGCTACAAACCTGCCTGTATACCACAATAGGGGTAATGTCCTGACTTATGACCCCTGCCTCTGGGTAACCTGTGTGAATCTGTACAGCTGTGAGGTATTGCCACAGCAAGATAAGGCCATACTGTTACGTCGATGGATGTACAGGCATGGGATCCTCTCCCATCACTGTACTAAAGTGCTGAACTGGATACACAGACCCAGCAGCAAGTGTATGTAGCTCCCCCTCCAGAATGGCATAACTTTCCATGAATATGTTGGCGTTTGACCACAATACTAGACACAGCTGCATTCACCCTGTGTTCCCTAGGACATTACTGTGAGCAAAAATGTCCACTTGACAGTACTTGAGGACATAAAACATCACAGTGTATAGCAGTACACATCTGAATATCTCTGCTAACACCAGTACCATGTAGAATCAGCACAGACACAATCACTTACAGTACACACTATCCCTTGTAAAGTTTGACCCCATATTGCTAACTGATCTACAGATATCCTGCAGAAACAGTTTGCTACCTGTAGGTGCAGAACACAAAGGTCTGCACTGGAGTACAGACTACCTGGAATGGATCCACACATTCAATACAGAAGGGGATACTGGGCATGCTCACACACTTAGAGAAATGAAGGCGATGTCAGAAAACAGCATACTGAAAGGTCATACTGGGCATGCTCACACACTTAAATAAATGAAGCCCATGTCTGCCAACAACAGTGGACCATACATATCTGACAGTTGCAGATGTTAGTGAATACACTCCTCCGTATGCACCAGTCATGCTTTGCACACACATTGGATAGGAATACACACATATATCCAAGGACAACACACTACAATATGCCAAAAGTACACATACATAGATGTGTGGAAGAGAGTGACAGAGACAAAGAGCCTTCCAACATGAGGCCTTTCCCACCCAGCAGACAGCCAAATGGCTACAATAACATGATGTGTAAATGTCACTCACTGTAGAAATTAGCCATTGGTATCCCTCAGCATTACAGACTCTGTGGTGCAAGTGCTAGCTGTGCAACATGACTGTACAAGGCAGTAATCATCTAGCAGTTGTATACACGTACCTGTGGAATATAAACCTGTGTGTGCCACAGTGTGTTGTGTCTACCTCTAGATGAATGGGTTATGGGCCATGCACAAACACTGCCCTCCCCATAGCCATACTATGACAAGTCTGCTGATGTCATTCACTTTGAAATACACCTTTGGGAAAGAAGTAGCCCAGTAATCTCCTGGCATGTCCTATAACTGTGCAATGCTGTAGTGGGATAAACTAGTTAGGTAGGAGTTCTAATCCCAGACATGGCAACTGTGTGTGTGTCCCTCCCTGTGTAGGGAGCAATGCATTTTAGACTAGTCACACTCACTACAATTCAAATGCCCTACTTTGGCAAGGCTGCTGATGTCATTCACTTTGGAATACACCTTTGGGAAAAGAGTAGCCCAATAATCTCCATGGTGCATCTTATAACTGCATAATGCTGTAGTGTGATAAACTAGTTAGGTAGGAATTCTAATCACAGACATGGCAAGTGTGTGTATGTGTGTCTCTGTGTAGGGAGCAATGTTTTTAGGCTAGTCACACTCACTACAATTTACATGTCCTACTTTGGTAAGGCTGCTGATGTCATTTACTTTGAAATACACCTTTGGGAAAAAAATAGCCCAGTAATCACAGTGGCGTGTCCTATAACTGCATAATGCTGTAGTGTGATAAATTAGTTAGGTAGAAGTTCTATTCCCAGACATGGCAACTGTGGATGTTTGTGTGTGTGTTTCTTTGTCTGTGTAGAGTGCAATGCTTTTGAGGCCATTCACAGTCACTACAACCTCCATTGACCTACTTTGGCAAGCCTGCTGATGTCATTCCCAGTGAAATACACCTTTGGGGAAAAAGTAGCCCAGTAATCCCCGTGGTGTGTCCTATAACAGTGTAATGCTGTAGTGTGGTGTAGTACTTTGGTAGGGGTTCTATTCCCACACATGGCAAGTGTGGATGTTTGTGTGTGTGTTTCTTTGTCTGTGTAGGGAACAATGCTTTTTAGGCTAGTCACACTCACTACAATTCAAATGCCCTACTTTGGCAAGCCTGCTGATGTCATTCACTGTGAAATACACCTTTGGGAAAGGTGTAGCCCAGTAATCTCCATGGTGTGTCCTATAACAGTGTAATGCTGTAGTGTGATATAGTACTTTGGAAGGGGTTCTATTCCCACACATGGCAAGTGTGCGTGTTTCATTGTCTATATAGGGTGCAATGCTTTGGAGGCCATTCACAGTCACTACAACCTCCATTGACCTTTGGCAAGCCTGCTGATGTCATTCCCAGTGAATACACCTTTGGAGAAGGAGTACTCCGGTAATCTCCATGGTGCGTCCTATAACTGCATAATGCTGTAGTGTAATAAATTAGTTAGGTAGAAGTTATAATCCCAGACATGGCAAGTGTGTGTGTCTGTGTTTGTCATTCATATCCTGTGTGGAGGTGGCTGTGAGTGTGTAACAACTGGACTCATTGTGAAGCGAGTTTTGCATATTTCTTATATAGTGTCCCTATTTTATGTCACAATGTCCACCTTACAAGGATAACAGATGTGAAATAGCCGAGAGGCTGGGGTGCCAATCCATACCCCTACATGTGACATCAAGGCCTGGAGAACAAAGTTAGCAACCCTTGTATTATCCAGAGAACACTCTCAACCCATGTCTCATACACAAACACACTTGCCTAGGCAACAACTGCTATGTTGGTAGTACCCCGAATATTGCCCACAGATAGTAACCATGGTGTGATTGCAGTGGACTACAGAGGGCATGGCACCCTGTCCATCAGTACAATAGGCACATACATGCAGACAGTGTGCCTTCACTATGTTCCCCACTGGATGCCTGCAACACCTGTGGTGTCATCAAATGTGACCCACAAAGGACATACCATGACTTAAACACATGCCCTGTATGGACAGATGCCACTGACACAGGAGAATACCTGTACTATGCTATCAATGTAGGTGCAGGGTCAATCTGCTGTCCATTACCAGTTCCCACCACATGAGGCCAGGACAGGCACATCTGATGATAACAATCTGTGTACACAACATGGGCCAGACACCGCAGCTACAGTTCCACATGTCACTGTACATGCATTTGGGACATGTGCACATCCCAGAGGGTGTCCATGTCATGGACTAAAGAACACATACATGGCAGGCATTGCACAGCAATGGCCACACACAATAGTTACCCAGGTGACTGGATGGTGAATACAGTACCCACCTGTGTGGGCCAATCCAAACACTACACCCCTGAACCACACTACAGACCATTGTTATGTGGCCTGCTGCCAAGGTATACCCTTCACCTGGCCTTGTATAGCCTTCTGGCACAGTCAACCACTACACACCCGTGAAGCAATGCACGCATGCATGTCAGTACTGGCACCCTGTGTCTGCATGTGTGGTGTATGATGCTTTCCACCACATTCACACTCACTACAATTCTTATTGGCATACTGAAGCATGCTGTCTGATGTCAGACACCTTCACATACCCTTTGCCCATATAACATCCGGATAACCCCTGTGGTGCATGTGATACCTGCACTAAATAACCTACTAATTACTACAGTACTCAGCCTTTCTCATTACCTATAGGAAAACAGTTTTGGTACTTACTTTCCTCACTTGCTTAGAGGAAAAACAGCTCTTGTACTCACTTTCCTCACTTATCTAGAGGAAAATAGTTTTTTATTCAGGCATGTCCAAGGGTCAGCTCCCAGTGTTCTCTCCTGTCTATCTGATGAATCTGGGCATCTTGGGGCAGTGTAGAAACTGCCTCATGTACACAGACAACCCTCTCCTCCTACCACCCAACCCTACAACCTGTGAGAGATGCACTTATCTAGCCAAACTAGAGGTAAAGCTCTCTCCAATCAAGACTGAACTTGACAGTCAAGAGGAGAAGATAAACACTTGCACCACACCACACTCATTACATAGTCTCACTAAATCTACACCACCAAAATCCACACATAGAAACACAAAAACATTTGCGGAGGCTCTCAATAATAATCTGAAAAAGCAACAAAGACCTCCAAAGCAGAAACGCAAGCAACCTCCATCCCCAACACAACCCAAATGACACATAGCCCGCAGACTCAGTGTGCCACTCAATCACAGCCAATAAGGCAAAACAATGTACCCAACACACTAGTCATAGGTGACTCTATAGTCAGGCACACTGATGTCCCACTCACCAGGCTAAACAAGGAGAAGGTTACTGTCAGCTGCCTGTCAGGTGCCAGGATCCGCCACATAACCCACGCAGTCAGGTCACTCCACAACAAGTACAAATATGACTCTGTCGTTGTCCATGTTGGTGTGAATGACCTGAGACATACCTCCCTGGACTACATGAAAAGAGACATGGAAGAACTCTCCGATCTTGTAGCCCAGGCAGGTATGACCCTAGCCCTGAGTAGCATTCTGCCATCACCAAGAATGATGCCATAGTACAAGGACAAAATGATTGACTTCAACAATTGGCTAAGCTTCTTGTGCCATTCTAAAGGGATCCAGTATCTGTCTGCCTGGGATGACATGGTCGGCAGACCACGATGCTTTGCCAGAGATGGCCTGCACCTGTCACCCCTGGGATTCCGGATACTGGCTAAGCATCTTGCCACCCCTATAGTGCCTTTTTTAGGCAAGGTTCAAATGACAAATTCACCACCATAACAGGAACAGGCAAGCAAAAACTGAGGGTGATGCTACTCAATGCTAGAAGTCTAAATCTCAAAATGCACTCACTCGAGGCACTCCTTAAAATGGAGAATATCGATATCTGTGCAGTGACTGAGACCTGGTTCAAGGCTCCAGAGAGCACCTCTGCACTACCAGGCTATAACTCATACCACTCTTTTCGGCCATGTAACCTGGACCGGAACACCAAAGGCGGAGGTGTGTCCATATTCATTAAGGATATCCACACCTCCAGACTATTAGCTCAGCATAATGCAGCCGAGGTTATCCAAGTGCAACTAACTCTGGGCAAAACTGCAATCCAAATTGTAGCTTGCTACAGATCACCCACCATGCCCCAGGATTCCCACTTCTCTTTTCTTGATGTACTGGAAAATATTAGGGTTCAACCAAACACCCTAATAATGGGCGATTTCAACTATCCCACCATTAACTGGGAAAAACTACTCATGTACCAACTCCTTTACTTAATGCTTTCTGGAATTCATAAACTCCAATGCCCTGGATCAACTTATCCACACCCCCACCAGGGGCAACAATATCCTAGATCTAGTCATTACCAACATGAGTGACCAGTGTTCCACACCTGAAGTCAACACCTCATTGGTCCAATCCGACCATAAGCTAATTACCCTAGATATCCACATCCTGCCCCCACCCCCCATTAAGGAAACCATGGTAAAAACATTCTCCAAAGCCAACTTCATGCTTCTTAAGACATAAATTGTGAACTTCATGACACCCATGCAGATGGACAATACAGTTACGACTACTGAATCCTACACAATTGCACTTTATAAGCACTTACATGAGTGCATGGATTGTGCTATCCCAAACAGAACCAAGACGCTATCCTCCAAAAAAGGAAACCAATCTGGTGGTCCCCTGCCATAAACAAACTGTACAACAGAAGGAAGAAACTGTTAGAAAAGAGAGTAAAATCCCATGAGTGGAGGAGCTCCCTGGTCAGCCTCAGTAAGAAGCTGTGATCCCTGATAAAATCCTCCAAAGCTAGTTACAAAAACAAAATCGCCACTGATTCTAAAGGCAACCGCAAAGCATTCTATAGCTATGTCAAGAATCTCAATGGCAACACTCAGATCTGCTCTGAGTTACAGTACAATGGCACTAAATATACAGACCCCACTGATATTGCAAACATCCTGGCAGATAGGTTCAGTGCTAACTTTACCCCCCACCCCCTAAAGAACCAATCTCTGTACTGGAAGAATGCAAAGTTCCTGTAATCACAGCTGCACAGGTAAAAACCACACTCTCCAAAGCCAAGAACACAGCATCCATGGGACCAGGCAAAATCCCAGGCTGTGTTCTACATGAACTACAGAACGAACTGGCACCCCACCTAAGTACCATGTTCAATCATAGCCTCACCTAAGGCTTTGTGCCTGCTGAATGGCACACAGTGACGGTTATCCCACTCCACAAGAGGGGAGCCACCATGGACCCTGGGAACTACCAGCCCATTAGCCTGATGAGCCTGGTCTGCAGGGCCATGGAAAGTATTATCATGGAAGTTATAAACAAAGACATTGGTAATCTCCAAACTCTGGACCCCACCCAGTTCGGGTTTGTAAAAGGCAGATCATGTCTCCTAAACCTGATAGACTTCTTTGAAGCAGTCACCAAAGCTGTTGACAAGGGTCAGGTGGTTCACACTGCCTATCTAGATCTTGCCAAGGCTTTCAACGCCATCCCCCACTCTGGAATTATAGATAAACTCACTAAACTAGGCATAAAGCCCTATGTCACAAGATGAGTGGCCAACTGGCTCACTGACAGAACCCACACTGTGAAAGTAGCAGACTCCAAATCCGACTTTAGACCAGTGACAAGTGGAGTACCACAGGGTTCAGTCCTGGATACTCTCCTGTTTGGTATCTACTTCTCTGAAGTACAGGCTAACACAGAAGGTCTTTGGCTAATGAAGTTCGCAGATTACTGCAAACTAGGAGCCATAATCGAAACTCCTAATGATGCGGACATCCTACAAAAGAGCCTCACTGAGACAGATGCCTGGTGTCAAAGCCATGGCCTCAAGCTCAATGCCAAAAAGTGCATTGTCATCCCCTTTGGTAAAAACTCTGTACCCATGAACTACAACATAGGCGGTAGTATACTTAACACTGAAAATGTGATGAGACATTTGGACACAAGTAGACAGTAGTCTCTCCTATGATAATCACATCGCCACAGTAGTCAGGACATCCTTCTACATGGCACACCTCATCACAAAAGGTTTCTCATTCAGAAAAAAATAGGTCATTTTTCCCCTCTACTTATCACTCATTAGACCCATTATAGAGTACAATGCCCCTTTTGGTATGTACCTCATAAGACATCTACAACAACTGGAAAGGCCGCAAAAATACCTCACAAAGAGGATTACTGGTCTCAAACAGATGCCCTATGCAGACCGTCTCAAAAAACTCCAGCTTTACTCTGTCACATATCTCCTACTCAGAGGTGATCTCTACCTAACATACAAAGCTATGTCAAACCCAGAGCTGTTGGACATGCTCCACTTAAAGAAATCCCAATTCCTCCGAGCTACATGCTCTAGGGACCTAAACCTTGTCACTACAATAAACAAAACATGCTGGAGGGATAGGTTCCTGTCCCAGAGACTTCCCATACTCTGGAATAAACTACCAATCTATATCAAACAAAGCTCCTCATTAGCACTCTTCAAGAAAAATCTTGATGATTGGATGACAAATAGGAAATTCACCCCGGGGATCACCTCTGTGGCTCTGCTTGACAGTGGCACAGGAAAATAATTTTCTTGAGTGGCAAAAGCCAGGGTACCTTTTTGGCTGGGCTTTTATTGGCCCCAGGGCCGATAGCCTAATACCTACCTATGAACCTATATGGCTGGTCTACATGTTTTAATACCTCTCATGACAGTGCTATGTTTTTGAGGAAACCCTCATCTATAGGGTCATCAGCAGACTGGGCAGTGTGTGGAGCATTTTGTTTCTTGTGTTACTCACAGAACACCTATCTGAGAACTGCAGTAGCATAGTGTGAGGACTGCAGTCAGTACATGGTGACAACCATGAGAGTTACTGACTTCATATCCCTCATAGGACATATGTTACAACAAACCCTGGTATGACAGTAAATGTATGAGGTTATCACCTCAACATGCCAATATTGGGGCAGTGTTTGTAGCTCCAGCCACAAGTCTGTCAACCTTTGTACATATCTCCTGCAGTAAGAGGTGGATATGTTCTGTACCCCATTATTTATTGACATCATACCTGATAGCCCAGTCAGATGTCAGACTGCTAGACATGTTATGTATAGTAGGGGTTGTTTCTGAGGACATAGCTTGGCCATTCTGTGGTTGTGTGTACAGTACTGAGGTCTGTGTACCTAGGGTGATTATTGACAGTATGTGTATTGCACATACGTACCTTGGGCTGTGCACAGACTGTGGTAGATGCCATTGTTGTCAGTCCTGTTCTATCTGATGTGACATGCTGCTCCAGTGAATCATACCCTATTGGCTCACATGTCTGTAGGGCCAGACACACGTGTCCCATACCACAGACAGCCAACAGACCACACAGTGCCATGGCCCAGTGCATTTAGGGTCAGTGTGTGAGTGGCACATTATCAGACAGTCCGTATAGAGTCATATTAAATGTGTGTACCATATGTGGCTGTGGCTGTGTTTACATTGGTTGTGGGTATGCACTTTCACACAGGTGTCTGCTACTCTGTGCTATGACATATGTGTAGAGCCCACTATAATCACAGGTACATGTGTAGTTCCCCATACAAAATGTAGTCCAGTGTTGTGGCAGTCTGCCTGTAGTTTGCACAGTGCTTTGTGACATACCTAGCAGTGTAGTGTAATTACCCAGTGGGCTGATATGTCCAGTTATTTGCAAGACATACTGCTGCCAGGCCACCATAACTGTTGTGTATTTCTGACAAAGCAGTGTGATTCTGTACAGATGTATGTCACTAACTATTGGGTAGTATGTGGCCATGTGACCCCTGCACCACCAGGTATTATGCGTCAGGACAGACTGGCGTATGTGCATGTATAAAATGTGTGGGAATATGTAGTCCAGTATTTACATGATATACCCATGTACATGGCTATTAACATCCACATTGGGAGGTGTGGTCCACATGTCTCGCATGAAGGGGATATGTGTACACCTCTGGACTGAACACGGAGTGCCAGACTGTCCACATATATTGGTCATATCTCTGCTGTAGTCAACGGGATCATTGCTGTGCTAGCAGTGGTACTGTACTATGATGTCCTTAGGATGTCTGTCAGTAGCCAATGGTGTACATGTTAAAGGCAGATGTGACCTCCGACACACAACATGTCTGTTAAGACAACCCCTATTACAGTAGCAACTGTCTACATATATACCTGCAATACATACCTGACATCCCCTTGCACTAAGAGGTTGGGAATATTGGGGCTGAGGTAGGATGCCACTCCATGTTCTGGACATATGGTGAACATATATGTATATACATTTATCCATATATCTATATAGATATATACACATATACATATTGACATACATAGATGGATATCTATCTGTCAGTGTCTGTCAGCCTGGGATGACATGCTCGACAGGCCACGTTGCTTCGCTAGGGACGGCATGCACCTGTCAGCACTGGGCTTTCGGATATTGGCAAAGGCTCTTGCCACCCCCATAGTGCCATTTTTAGGCAAGGCTCAAAAGTCAAAAGCACCTCCATAGACAGCACAAGGAACAAGAAACTAAGGGTAATGCTGCTAAACGCCAGAAGTCTTAACCTCAAGATACACACACTCGAAGCTCTCCTCAGTATGGAGAACATCGATATCTGTGCAATGACAGAAACCTGGTTCAAGGCTCCAGAGAGCACCCCAGCACTATCAGGTTATACCTCATATCATGCTTTTCGGCCCCAAAACCCGGACCGAACCACAAAAGGAGGGGTTTCCATATTTATAAAGGATATCCACACCTCCAGGTTAGTGGCATTGCACGAAGTATCGGAGATCATCCATGTGCAACTAACAGTAGGCAAGACTGCTTTTCAGTTTATAGCATCCTACAGACCACCCTCTCAAAGTCAGGAATCCCACTCGGCTTTCCTGAAAACATTGGAGAACATGAAGATCTCTCCGAACATCATTATATTGGGCAACTTCAACTACCCAAACATAGACTGGGAGCACTACTCAAGCCCCAGCACCTTAGCCCAAAGGTTCCTGGAAATTATAAACTCAAATGCTATGGAACAACTAGTCACCACTCCCACAAGAGGGGATAACATACTAGACCTGATCATTACCAACATGGGTACTCTATGCTGCATACCAGAAGTATATCCCTCATTGGTAAGATCAGACCATAAATTAATTTCACTGGATAACCACATCCCGACCCCACCCCCAACCCAGAAAACCACAGTGAAAAACTTCTCAAAAGCGAACTTCTCACTTCTCAAAACTGAAGTGGAATCCTTCAAGGCCCCAGGGCCAGTGGAAACTACGGCCCAAACTGCAGAATCCTATATAAACGCATTCTACGGACATCTCCAGGAATGCATGGATCATGCTATCCCAAACAAAACCAAGACCCAATCATCCAAAGGCAGGCCCAGTCTGGTGGACCCCAGCCATAAATAAACTGTACAACAGAAGGAGGAAGCTACTACATGATAGAGCAAAATCCCTAATAGGGAAGGCAGCTCTGATCAGTACTAGCAAAAATTACGATCCCTCATAAAATCCTCCAAGGCCAGCTTCGAGAGAAAATTGCACAGGACACTAAAGACAATCATAAGGCTTTTTCAGTTATGTTATGAACCTGGGATGCAACTCCCAGACTTGTTCTGAGTTGATTCTAAACGACAAAAATACACTGAACCCACAGACATCGCCAATATCCTGGCAGATAGGTTCAGTGCAAACTCCCCCAAAAGAGCAAGTATCTTCCCAGCAGAGGGCTGCCTCCCAAACATCTCTGATGCTCAGGTGAAGGCTGCCTCTCCAAAGCAAAAACACTGCTTCCATGGGACCAGATGGCCCCAGGTTGGCCCTACATGAACTCCAAGAAGAACTAACCCTCAAATAAAACAGCTGTACAATCTCAGCCTCACTACAGGATATGTGCCCACAGAATGGCGTGCAGCAACAGTGGTCCCACTCCACAAAGGTGGAGCCTCTACGGACCCTGGAAACTATCGCCCCATAAGCCTGACTAGCCTAGTCTGCAAGGCTATGGAGAGGATCATCATGGAGCTCATAAACAAAGACATTGGGGACCTACAGACACTAGATCCTACCCAATTCAGCTTCGTCAAGGGCAGATCCTGCCTTTTGAACCTGGTCGACTTCTTTGAAACAGTCACCAAAGCCATAGATGAAGGGAAGGTAGTCCACACAGCCTATCTGGACCTAGCAAAGGCATTTGACACAATACCCCACTCGGGCATCATAGATAAGCTATCCAGCTTAAATATAAACCCCTATGTCACAAGATGGGTCGCAAACTGGCTCAAAGACAGAACCCACAGAGTGAGAGTTGCTGGGGCCATGTCAGACTCGAAACCAGTCACAAGTGGGGTCCCACAAGGTTCTGTCCTGGGACCGCTCTTGTTCGGTATATACTTTTCCGAGGTACAGGCCAACGTGGTAGGACTATGGCTCACCAAGTTCACAGATGACTGCAAACTGGGTGCCATAATCGACTCTCCAGCTGACACAAACATCCTTCAAAAAGGTCTCACAGAGACGGATAACTGGTGCCAGAGCCATGGTCTAAAGCTAAATGCCAAAAAGTGTATAGTCATACCCTTTGGCAAAAACAATGTGCCCACAAATTACCACATAGGCAGTAACCCATTAAGTACAGAGAAAGTAATTAGGGATCTGGGGACCCAAGTTGATAGCAATCTCTCCTTTGACAACCACATTGCCAAAGTGGTTAGAAATGCCTTCTACATAGCCCACCTCATCATGAAAGGATTCACATCTACATCAAGAGAGGTAATCGTGTCCCTTTATTCATCCCTCATCAGGCCTATCATAGAATATAATGCCCCTTTTGGGATGTACCTTACCCGACACCTGCAGCAATTAGAAAGACCCCAAAAGTACCTCACCAAGAGGATCAAGGGACTCAAGCAGATGCCATATGCTGCTCGGTTAAAAAAACTCCAGCTCTACTCAGTTGCATACCGCCTACTTCGAGGCGATCTATGCCTGACATATAAAGCTATGTCCAATCCAGAATTAATGGACATGCTCCACCTCAGTAAATCTAAATTCCTTAGAGCCACACGCTCGAGGGACTTAAACCTCAGCACAGAAATAAATAGAACTTGCTGGAGGGACAGATTCATAACCCAGAGGCTCCCTTCGCTCTGGAATAGAATTCCAATTCATGTTAGGCAGAGCACCTCACTGACTCTCTTCAAGAAGAATCTTGATGAGTGGATGGGGGATCGTAGGTTTGTCCCGGGGATTACTTCTGTGTCACTATTAGACAGAGGCACAGTAAACTAAACCTTAAAAAGGGCACAGTATATTCAAATCAAGGGGTGACGTAAGCCAAACAAAATCGGGCTAGGCTTGTAATTGCCCCAGGGCAGATAGCCTAGTATAAACCTATGAACCTATGATATATATATATATATATATATATATATATATATATATATATATATATATATATATATATATAGATGTAGTGAGACCAGCTATGTTATATGGGTTGGAGACAGTGGCACTGAAAAAAAGGCGGCAGTCACAGCTTGACATGGCAGAGTTGAAGATGTTAAAATTTGCACTGGGTGTGACGAGGATGGACAGGATTAGGAATAAGTATATTACAGGGTCAGCCCAGGTTGGAAGGTTTGGAGACAAAGCCAGAGAGGCAAGATTACGTTGGTTTGGATATGTGCTGAGGAGGGATGCAGAGTATATTGGGAAAAATATGCTAAGGATGAAGCTGCCAGGTAACAGGAAAAGAGGAAGGCCTAAGATAAGGTTTATGGATGTGGTGAGAAAGGACATGCAGGTGGTTGGTGTGACAGAGAAGGATGCTGAGGACAGGAACACATGGAAAAAGTTGATCTGCTGTGGCGACCCCTGACGGGAGCAGCCAAAAGAAGAAGAAGAAGAAGATATATATATATATATATATATATATATATATATATATATATATATATATATATAAACACTCAAATATATACATATACACAGCAATATATGTCTACACATATACAGATATAGATACATATATACATATACTTATGGATATCTACATATATATCGACAGTAATAGGTATATCAGAATAGATATGTATGCACATATAGTTATAGATATCTGCATATATAGCTACATAAATAGGCATATCTGTACACATAGGATGTGCATACATATATAACTATATATACATATATCTATATGTATATATATATATATATATATATATATATATATATATATATATGTATATATATATATATATATATATATATATATATATATATATATATATATACATATCCAAAGAGATCTACACATGGCCATATATATGCTGCACTATACAGATGTGTATACAGACATATGTACGAATATACATTTGTATGTACATGTAGACATATATCAGCATATGTATATGTATATATCCATATTCCTGTCATGTGTAAACATCACGGTTGTGTATATCTTCCCAGATATATCTCACCGTATGTATCTGATATGTGTACATTATGATAAAACAACACATGTGATGCAACAGTCATATTAATAACAAGTACTACACAATTGTGGAAGTAAAGGCAGTTATTCAATACTAATCAATATGTGTACTGACAGATATATTGGAAAAACAACAGCTCTCTTCACAGTGGTCATGGCATAGTGGTTAAATGTTGTGACTGTAGTGTACAGGGTCCTGGGTTTTAGACCTGCAAGGGCTGTTCATTTTGTTGCTGGACAGAACAAGGGCTGTCGGATACAGAGTGGTTAAGGCAGTTTTGAGCAGCTTTAAGCGCGTTTGCATGGGTTTGGGTGAAGCTAAGCGGTGCTAAGCTATGGGTAAACGTACGGGCACTTACACAGTGTAGGTTTTGCTTACCAGTGTGAAAATCAGCTTCGCTGTTATATTGAAGCAATGTTGATACCTGCTAAGCATGGCTTAGCCCTAGTAACCAGTTCTCACCACCCAGTCTGATAACATAGCAGGGTAATGACATCAGTAATATGTGTATGTAATGCCGTGTACAATACATGCACCTATGTGCTGTCATTACAGTAGCAAGGGGTGTGAGTGTCATATCTGGGACACACAAGTATATGAGGCCTGTACAGCACTGTTATCCATGTGAATGTGTTACATACAGGTGTAGTAGCCCAGGGTACATGCTGTCACACTGGCATATAGTATATCATGGTGGTACTACTGTTGACAGTGCTTTCCCAGGCAAGAGTAGAGTGCTAAATGAAGTACTGACAACAGGCACACCTGCAGGCATAGCTGGACTCTGAGGCCTCCCTGTTGTGTCCCTGGTATGTGAGCTGTGTCACAGTATATATCCCCTACTGGCTAATGATCTGACATGTGGAATGTAAATGTAGACTGCTGTTTGTACAGCACATGTTAGTGATGGCTTCCAACATGTAGTTATGGCATACATATTGTTGTCAAATGTCTATCTGTCAACACATTCATCCTACTGCATAGCTACTTGCCAAGCTGATGACTGTCAGTCCCTGTACAGATGTGAAGATGGCAGGTATCCAACTGCGATATGTAGAGGCAACCTATGCTTGATTGACACTGACATGTCTGCCCAGCTGTGTAAGAACTGGTACATATAGAAGACAACACCCTGTACACACCACATGCCACAGGTACCTCCACTACACTACCACAGTCAACAGAACATGTTTGGGTACAGGTCTCCATCACAGACACTAACCATGTGTTGTAATACATGTTGCATACATGTCAACTTGATCACCTCAGTGGCCATGTGCAGGAGGCACTCAGAGGATTGGCTGATGCATGTCACTCTCACCCTGAGGTCACCACAGTGGTGTCTGTTGATAGATTACCTGCTGCCACATGGAAGGTGGCAGGATACCACTGTACACACATCCCCTACACAGCCCATCTCTCCATGGACAATAGCTAGGTACACAGCTATGACCACCTGCAGCAATGCATCCCAGTACTGACACATATGTACATGTGCATTACTGAGGATAGCAGTGCCTGTGTGTTAGTACACCTGTACTTGGGAATTCCATGAGGGCCTTCACAAACACCACAACACTGATTGCTATAGTTAGTTGTGGCTGCTGCTATATGGCATTACATGTACCCTGTTACGCACCTCTCCCTACCGGCTACACAAGCCTTGCAGTACCAGCACAACAGTGTTGTACAGATGGGTTGATAGGCATGGGATACGCACTGAGTTCCGGAAAAGTGCATGCATGTGTGCATGCCCATATATTTGTAGGGTACAGTATTCTGAGGCCACATACTCCTATTACAATACCGATTGCCACACAGTAGTACAGATAGTGTTGTTGCTGCCCATAGGTGCGGCATGACAATGCAACACCCTACTATGCCTGTAGCATGTGCATTAGATGCATATCCCTGTAGTACCACTGTTGGGATAGACAATCTGTTGTATCGCAGTTGTGGGCAATGTGTGATGGTGGGTATGTCAGAGTGTCATCATGGGTTTCAGGGAGTATAATATCCACTGGGGGATGTGGGTGCTGTGTACGCTGTCATTACACCAAGGTACACCTGGTATATGTCCTATGTACCACTTTATGGTGACCACTGTCACCATCAACCATACAGGTGACTGATAGCACAATCCAGCCCAGTTATGTATGTGCTGTCTGCAGCATACCTGTAACACATTGTACACACTGTCAAGTTAGTTAGCAGCAATAGGCTCAGGTCTGTTGGACATGTGTCTGCCTGTTATGTGTCTGTTGATTTGTATGTGATGGTATGTCACACTATGTATTGTCCATATACAACCATTATATGCCCCATTAGCATACTGTACATGTCTGGGAATGTTCTGCATGTAACATGTAACCTGGAACATACTTCCCCCTAAACACTGTGTGGTGTGTGCAATGAAAGCCACACACTTCAGTAGCACTACACACTAAGGTAGGGGTCTAGTCCCAGTGTTGCCAAGTAAGAGTGTGCGTGCATGTGGATGGGTCTACATCAGGTTGCAGATTATACACATCCCAGCGGGACACCTGTCCATGTGGCACAGGCAATAACTGTTATACAAATCTGTGACATGTGTTCAACTGTACCCCAGATATGTCACAGCCATGGTGTCACTACAGTGCCATACCCCTTGTGGAATATGACTGCAGACCATCCTCCTGCTGACACATGTATACCTACAACACAAATGGATAACATTATGGAGACCAAAATCAACCAGTGTTACTAACAGCATCATTGCTGGATGGCTACACTACCTGACATGTATGCATTAAACTTTACTCCTAACAACATGTTACACTGCAGTACTTTGGTACACTGTAGTACAGCTACCGTGTGCATCAGAACCATATTAGTCTGTCCCTGCATCAATATTATGGATGACAGGGTGTGGAACAGGTATCATCATATGCACAAGGTGTGTTCTTGGTTTGCCAGAGGCTGAGGGTGGACCATACATTTGACACCATGTGTGTGGGTGAGGGGTGTAATGAGGTGAACTGGGCATGGTGATGTGGCGTGTGTAGGTATGGGGTTCCCCTAGGTGTGTTTGTATAGTGTATGGGTATGCATGCACACAGTTCTGCCATGTGGCTGCCCTACACAGGTGTTTATGGACAGCTGCAGACCATACCTGGCATGGTGTGCAGTTCACTGCCTCTGGCCACAAACATGTGGACTGTGCCTGCCAGGGGTTCCATGGGCACATCCGGGTACAGGCCTCAATGTGCTACTCTCCTCTGATGATGACAGATGTCTGCTGGAACCAGGTCCCTCCTGGGAATGGCCAAGACCACGTGGTCGTGGCCAGCTGTGGCATGGTGTGGAAAGCACCCCCCACAGTGTCAGGGCTGGTACTGCCACTACGGGAGCACCTTGGTGTCCTAGCAAATCCACGTTGACTGCCAGCTGTTGGTGTTGTTGGCCAATGTCCATGCAGCCAGCGCCGCACTCCCACCCCATGTTCAAGCATGGACAAACCATGGTCGATGAGGCCTATCATCTCACCAAACTATCTATCCATGAGCTCGGTACAAGCACGGATGGCACCAGACAGTTCATGGAAGTTGTCGCTTGCAGATGTGAGAGCAGCCCTCTGCAGCCTCAGGCCCTGTCTGGTGTAACATTCCATATGGGTTGCCATGACAGCCTGAAACATATGCACCTGGTGGTACCAGTTGTGGCACATCTGCCAGGGGCATGATGACCTGCGGCCCTACCATGAGCACCCTGGGACATCTGCCTATGTGGTGCCCTGCCGGACATCTGGCTATGCCTGCTGTGACTAGACACAGTAGGCATGGTTACCACACTCTCCTGTGCACTGCCACCAACCTGCAGTTGTCCCTCCGCTATGGCCACTGGTGATAGGGTATGTATAGGCATTGAAACTGTGTGTGGGGTTGAGGTGACTAAAAGGGGATGTCAAATGATGGCGCTGTTTCGGCCCCTGACAACCCCACCTGTGCCTCAATAGTACTATCATCATCTTTGGTGTCTGTATGGGTACCAACATCAGATCGCATGCAGGAGGGACCCTGACCCACCTCGCCAACTGTGGGGGAAAACAAGAAATGCACTTTAAGACCTGTAGAGCATTGCATAACACTACGCACACACACACACACACACACACACACACACACACACACACACACACACACACACACACACACACACACACACACACACACACCACCATCTTAATACCTACCTGTCCGTGACTTTACAGACAGTCCCACATTTATTCCCATGTGTTCTCCATCCTGCATCACACTTGGTAACATACACTCATTAATACCACTCATTAACGTATCATTCCTCTAAATGCCTAGAAAAGTGATCACAACACAAGACCTGTTGCTCCATTACCTCCCTGACCTGAGTGGAGTGGTTTTACATGGTCTCACAGCTGTCATTCAGTGTTCACCCTGTGTATGTCCTGACATCGTGAGCATGGCCCCTATATGTGAGGGGCTACTATGTTCACTCCATAATCTCATGCACTGGAGTGTCATGTGTAAGTATTGCTCAGTACATGCCAGATATGCTGCTCAGTCGACCTGTCATATGACAACTGTAATATATGGATACACTCCCTGGTGTTGTTTAGTAATTCCCCAATGCTTCTGTAGTGCTGCATACGTGGATTGTCGGACACCTCTCTGCTGAATGTGATATTAAGGGTATACATGGTGTCTACCTTCCGTCCTGATGCATGTTCCATGCTACAGACCTTATTATACTATCAGCTGTCCTGTGATTACATGCATGACAAGTATTCCTGGTGTGTCGTGTGCCAGTCCATGTCCATGTACTGAACAATCCCAAAGGGAAGTACTGCTGTATGAATAACCCCATAATCACATGTGTATACATGGACACCCACACAAACACACACACACATGCATCCTACATGCATCAACCTCCCTCCACTTCACCAGAGTGACCCTACAGACAAAATAACCACCCACCGACACACACACACACACACACACACACACACACACACACACACACACACACACACACACACACACAGCTGAGGTTGCACAAAGATAGTACACACAGTCCTCCTATTACCCATCTGTCAACATGCATAACATATGGTACACAACAGCATGCAGTGCAGCTATAGTCAATCCATGCTAGCAACAGTATACATGTGTGTGATGGATGTGCTGTGCTAGTAGGTGATAGCCCTTCCTCTGGATACCACTGCACCTATGTACACAGTATTGCTGTGCACCTGTTCTGCACCCTGCCATGTACTATGCACCAAACTTCACAGGTGTACAAACCATTGCTGAATGTGTAGTACTGTGTCAGTTATGTCAGCTCTAATGCTCACAGCCCCTATGTTTTTCAGTAACACATACCTGGGATGATATGTGGACAGATGCCATTTGTGAATGCTTGATGTCTGGTTTACAGATCTCAGCATCAGCGGACCATGTATGACCAATCAAATACTATTACAATGACAACCGTCAGACCATACCATGGCTATGGGGAGTGTACAAACCCTTATTGATATGATGCACCCTTCCTTGATCTGCCATGGGACCACATCACCACATATATTAACAGTACATGAGCCCGATATATGACATATGTCCTATATATTCAGATGCAATGTCTACGGAATGTGTTAGGTGTGCGGATGCTGACCGCGATGCATACACTCCTTGTGTGCATGTGTGTGCACACCCTTATCATGATGGTTTGTTGCACCTATTGTTATGTGTACTACAGCAGTCACTACTCCTGGCAGGGGTATACTAGCATGGGCCATCTGCATTTGCCAGTGTATGTTCAGTCTGCCCTACACATGTCCTCCAAAATCTGCATGATTGCAAGGTCTACTCATGTGCATATCCCTTGGTGTTCACACACTGCCATCACTATTGCTGTGGGGGTTATGTCTGCCACAGTTTCTGAACCAGACTGTGTGCAGATACAGCCATTCTTAGCATCCTTAGGATCCCTGCTGCAGTGCACTGGTGTGTCATGCTGACACCCCCTCCCCACCTTCAGCCTTTTTGCAGATGCTTGACATGTAAGGCCTACAGTGTGATAAGAGACTTTGGGACACAGGTGGACAGTGGTCTCACCTTCGATAACCACATTGCCACAACAGTCAGGAAATCCTTCTGTGTGGCACACCTCATTACTAAGAGCTTTTCATCCAGAAAAAAGGAGGTCATTGTCCCACTGTACTCATCCCTCATCAGACCCATTAAAGAATACAATGCCCCGTTTGGTATGTACCTCTCAAGACACCTGCAACAACTGGAAAGGCCACAGAAATACCTCAATAAAAGAATCATAGGCCTAAAGCAGATGCCCTATGCTGATCACCTTAAATAACTCCTGCTATACTCTGTCGCATATCGTCTACTCAGAGGCGATCTCTACTTAACATACAAGGCCATGTCAGACCCAGAGCTGTTGGACATGCTACACTTAAAGAAATCCCAATCCCTCAGAGCCACACTCTCCAGGGATCTAAACCTTGTCTTCTGAAAAGACAAAACATGCTGGAGGACAGGTTTCTGACCCAGAGACTCACCAGACTCTGGAATAGACTGCCCATACATGTCAAGCAGAACACCTCTTTGGCCCTCTTCAAAAGGAACCTTGATGATTGGATGGGAGAAACGAAATTCACCCCAGGGATCACGTCAGTCGCCCTGCTAGACAGGGGTCCAGGGAAGTAAATAGTGTGGCAAAAACATAAAATCCAACTCCAAACACCAACAGCTGAAAATACACCAAAAATTCAAAGGAGTCAAGTAGTAGGATGAAAGAAAATGTTCATTTAATACATCCGTCCTGGTACCTCGGCAATTCGCCTTCAGTGGAACAAATAACCATACAAACTCATCCTATTATATATACACACATCAATTAATTACTCATTATTCATTAACCCTTAAAGTTCCAACCATCCTAATATGCATAAAATACACTTTTACTAACCAATAAATATAAGTTAAATACATTCATTACAAAAATATTAACTGTATACATTTATTAATACAAAAAAGCTAAACTGTATGAAACATAAATTAGTTCAAAATTTAAATTAGACTAAAGTTCTTAGCAAAATTGAGAGAGTATAAATGACACTGAACTCATACTATCAAACCACTATCTAGATTCATTCCTCTGGGGTATAGAGTATGGTACCCTAAAATCATTTTATGTTCTAACCTACTTAATTCAGTCTTAAAGCTACCTACACAAAAATGTGGTCTCACCAATACACTATAAAAAAACCCATCTGTGTTACCATTATGTATGTTAATAAAATGAGATGCTACAGGACTATCCATATTGCCCCTCCTAATGTCCCCCAAATGTTCCAGAATGCACACCTTAACCTTCCTGGTGGTTTGTCCAATGTACCATCGGGGTATGACGCAGTCACACCCCAAAATATAAATGACCCCAGACGACAAACAATCAAACTTCTCAAAGGCTATATACCTTTTACCATTTATTCTCATTCCATGCAAGTTCTTAACTTTATGACAAACCAAACAGCGGCCACAACTTCACATGCCAACATTACTGTCAGTTGGATATTCCAATTTTCTATTCAGTAGTTCTTTCAAGTTATTATACCTACCATATGAAAAAATAATACGCTTAGGGAACAAATGTCCAAAATGTATATCATCACAGACAACATGCCACAAATCCCTAAGAATATTTTCAACTACCACTGAAAAAATAGAATATCTAGATACAAAAATATATCTTCCTGCATAGATATAATAGATGATTGACTGCAATGATACTTATAACCTCCCCATCTTGAAACTGTAGCTCCACAAAACCTATTTTTAATCTTAGAAAGTACAGCCTTTTCATATCCTCTGGATGAAAGCCTAGTGAAAACTTCATCACAGGCTTCATCCCATAAATCCGGATCCGAGGTGTTCCTTAAAATTCTCTTAAATTCCCCTTCCGGTAGAGCCTTTACTAGATGGGGAGGGTGCATACTACTTGCATGCAAAAAGTTGCTAACCGCTGTTGGTTTCCTAAAGGGTTTATGTTGAACCAAATTATCCTTTCCTATATAAAACTCTACATCCAAAAATGGTATGTTGTTTTGAGAAGTCTGTGCAATAAATTTCAACCCATGAGTGTTACCATTCAGATCTTCCATGAACATGTCAAACAAAATAATGTCTCCCCTACAAACAACAATCAAATCATCAATATAACATCTGTAAAAGACAACATTATTCACAAAAAACTATTTTGAAACATAAATTCTTTTTCAAATTCACCCATATAAATTACTGCATAAGTAGGGGCAAAAGCTGCCCCCATAGCAGTACCCTTAACTTGTAGAAAGAAGTCTTTCTTCCACATAAAATAATTATGTGTCAAGCTAAACTCCAATAAACACATCAAAAACATGGTGCGTGGTCCTTCACCCATCATTTTACTCATGGCCTCCATGCCCCATCTTTTATTGATATTAGTGTACAAAGATGGTACATCAACAGTCGCCCAATAGAAGTCTTCGTTCCACTCTACCCCACGTAATGCATGACATACCTCTTCAGTGTTTTTAACATGAGAACAAACTCTAGAAAGATATTTTTTAAAATGAAAATCCAAAAACTTATTCACTCTTTCAACAAAGGAACCTATACCAGAAATAATGGGTCTTCCTGGCGGATCCATCATGCTTTTATGTATTTTGGGGATAATATAAATATATGGGTGACAAGGTTGTTTAACTATTAATTTTCTAACATCCTGGCTAGTAAAAAACCCTAACCTTTCACCTTTTTCCAATAGTTCACAGGGTTCATCTGAATACAATTGTAGGGGGTTACTATCCAGTTTAACATATGTATGTTCTCTCAGCAAGGTACCGATAATATTGTCATATTTATCAGTATCCATAATCACCCAATTGCCCCCTTTGTCTTCTGGCTTTACCGTAATCCTATCTAACTTAGTTCTCAGTTCTTTTAAAGCCATCCATTCACATTTATTAAGATTAAATGTCCTATTTTGTCTACAAAAAACCTTAAATGCTTTTTCAATACTGGAACAACCTCATGTTCGAACGCATGTATAGCCGCACAACATTTGGGAGGAATGAATGTGCTGTCACTCGAAAAGCTGGGTACATCAATATACCCATAACCCCCTCCATAACCTTCATCCCCACATGGGTTGACATCATCACCAACAATATCATCAGTTACATTTTCATTAAGAAAACTGTCATCATAGTCATAAATGCTTAAATTCAATAAGTCATCCTCTGGCTGAATATCACTCTCTGTTTCAACTTTAGAAATACATCCACGCTCAGAAAAAAACACTCTCAAATTTAGTTTGCTGACGAACTTCCGAACGTCCAATAATACATCAGCCAACTGAGGTAACTTAGTCGGCACGAATTTAGTGCCTTTAGAAAGCAAACTAATCATGTCATCAGACAAAACCAAACCAGAAAGGTTTACCACATTAACATTATTACAGCAAAATTGGTCAGTTTGTACTAAAGAATCAATCACATGATCCAAAACATCTGCGGCACTTTCTAAATAAATGTCATTAGTCCTATCTTCATTAGTTTCTTCCAGTCTGGCATCAATAAAATGTCTAAAGTTACATGATGTCGACAGTTCAAAAGGCCATAAAAAACTTACTTCATGTTTTTTGAAAAGGGCGGAATGGCGGTGGTAACATTTGCCTTCCCTTCGTTTCTTCCAGACCGTGTTTGCATGCTCGAATGGGATTTCCGAACAGTCTGTTCTCCCCTCCAGTTCTCCACACCACCTCCATTAGAAACATCTGAAGCAACATCATCAAAGGATACGCTCTTGCGATTTCCACCAGTCTCAACCGATGAACAGGACAATGCATCCTTACTTCTGGTAGTACGTCTCCTATGCTTCGGCTGAAAACGACACCCCCTCCGTGGCCAATTATACACTTCATTTCTTTCAAAATCTTTTATGTCTCTATTTAATTTTGTCTTTTTCTGACTCATGACATAATTTTCGACTTTAACAATTTTTTCATTGATGTTTTTAAAGTTGGACTGAAAAACATTAGATGAAGTTTTACTCATCAGTTCCTGTTGTAAATGAACAATTTTCTTGCGCAAATTTTCAATAGTCCTGTCGTTTCTTTTAATAAGAATTCTCAACCAGTTTAGCGAGCATTCCTGTGCAGCCTGCCTCCACTCTAATAGTAGGTCATTTTCCTCTTCACCAAAACCACCAGCTGCTAGCTTATCAATGCGCAAACCCCTAGGGGTAATATTAAGAGCCACATATTTTTCCAATAATTTAGAATCATAGAAAATAGTCACTTCTTTAGCCATTAAACATTCCAAATGAAGGAACTCCTCTGAATATAACTCACCAATACTCACTGACCACAAGTCAGAAGCAGCCAATTTATGCTCTCTTTCCTTCAGCAGTTCAGCAAATAAAAGGTTCTCACCAGCTTGACTCCTTTCAGAAAAATTCTCCGTAGCAAAAACATAAAATCCAATTCCAACACCAACAGCTGAAAATACACCAAAAATTCAAAGGAGTCAAGTAGTAGGATGAAAGAAAATGTTCATTTAATACATCCGTCCTGGTACCTCAGCAATTCGCCTTCAGTGGAACAAATAACCATACAAACTCATCCTATTATATACACACATCAATTAATTCCTCATTATTCATTAACCCTTAAAGTTCCAATCATCCTGATATGCACAAAATACAATTTTTTTAGACTAAAGTGCTTAGCTTTTTTTATAGTGTATTGGCGAGACCATATTTTTGTGCAGGTAGCTTTAAGACTGAATTAAGTAGGTTAGAACATAAAATGATTTTAGGGTACCATATTCTATACCCCAGAGGAATGAATCTAGATAGTGGTTTGATAGTATGAGTTCAGTGTCATTTATACTCTCTCAATACCAGGCTACAACTCTTACCACACTTTTCGGCCACCAAACCAGGACCAAAACACTAAAGGTGGAGGAGTGTCAATATTCACCAAGGATATTCACACCACCAGGCTAGTTGGCCAACACAATGTGTCTGAAATTCTCCAAGTGCAACTAACACTAGGTAAGACTGCAATCCAAATTGTAGCTTGCTACAGATCCCCCACCATACCCCAAGATTCTCACTACACCTTTTTAAACATACTGGAAAATATTAAGATAGAACCAAACACCCTAATACTGGGTGATTTTAACTACCCTGCCATTAACTGGGAAAACTACTCATGTCCCAACACCTTTATGCTAACGGTTCTTGGAATTCATAAATTCCAAAGCCCTGGATCAACTAATCCATAGTCCCACCAGGGGCTCCAATATCCTAGACCTGGTCATTACCAACATGGCAAACCAATGCTCCATACCTATGGTCACCCCCTCGTTAGTCAGGTCTGACCATAAGCTAATCACCCTTAACATCCACATCCCACCCCCACCCCCCAGTAAAGAAACCACCATAAAAAACTTCTCCAAAGCCAACTTCATGCTACTCAAGTCAGAAGTGACAAACTTCACGACACCCATGCAGATGGGAACTGAAAGTTCAACAGCTGAATCCTACACTAAGGCACTGTACAAGCACATCCACTCATGCATGAATCGTGCCATCCCAAATAGAACCAAAATGCTCTCATCCAAAAAAGGAAGCCAATCTGGTGGTCCCCTGCCATAAACAAACTTTACAACAAAAGGAAGAAACTTTTGCAGAAAAGAGGAAAATCCCAGGATGCAAAAAACTCCCTTACTAGCCTCAGTAAGAAACTGAGATGCCTCATAAAATCCTCCAAAGTTAGTTATGAAAATAAAATTGCCAAAGATTCCAAAGACAACCACAAAGCATTCTATAACTATGTCAAGAATCTAAATGGCAATGCTCAGATCTGCTCTGAGCTAAAACAGAATGGCAATAAATATACTGATCCAAAGGATATTGCCAATATCCTGGCAGATTGATTCAGTGCCAACTTCACGCCCCTCTCACCCCTAAATGGCCCATCTCAATACCGAAGATTGCCAAATTCCAGTAATAACGGCCACACAGGTACAAACGCACTCTAAAGCCAAGAATACAGCATCCGTGGGACCAGCTGACATCCGGCCTGTGTACTACATGAACTACAATATGAACTGGCACCTCACCTAAGTGTCATGTTTAATCATAGCCTCACCTCAGGTTTCGTGCCCACTGAGTGGTTCAGAGCTACCGTTATCCCAATCCACAAGGGGGGATCCACCTTGGATCCTGGAAACTACCGTCCCATCAGTCTGACAAGCCTTATCTGCAAGGCCATGGAGCGTATTATCATGGAACTTATAAACAAAGACATTGGCAACCTTCAAACACTGGACCCCACCCAGTTTGGGTTTGTGAAGGGCCGATCTTGTCTCCTGAACCTGATTGACTTCTTTGAATCAGTCTCCAGAGCCATGGACAAGGGTAAGGTGGTCCACACAGCCTATCTAGACCTTGCCAAGGCCTTTGACACCATCCCCAACTCTGGAATCATAGATAAACTTACTAAGTTGGGTATTAATCCCTATGTCACCCAATGGGTTGCTAAATGGCTTACTGATAGAACCCACACTGTAAAAGTAGCCGACTCCAAATCCAGCTCCAGACAAGTGACAAGTGGAATACCTCAGGGTTCAGTCCTGGGGCCGCTCTTGTTTGGCATCTACTTCTCTGAAGTACAGGTCAACACTAAGGGACTCTGGCTAACAAAGTTTGCAGATGACTGCAAACTGGGAGCCATTATTGAATTCCCAAATGATGTGGATACTCTAGAAAAGGGCCTTACAGAAACAGATGCTTGGTGCCAGAGCCATGGGCTCAAGCTCAATGCCAAGAAATGTATTGTTATCCCCTTTGGGAAAAAAACATGTATCCATGAATTACCATATAGGTGGCAGTACACTAAACACAGAAAGTGTGATAAGAGACTTAGGGACACAGGTGGACAGTGGTCTCACCTTCGATAACCACATCGCCACAACAGTCAGGAAATCCTTCTATGTGGCACACCTCATCACAAAGGGCTTTTCATCCCGAACAAAGGAGGTCATTGTCCCACTGTACTCATCCCTCATTAGACCCATTATAGAATACAACGCCCCATTTGGTATGTACCTCTCAAGACATCTGCAACAACTGGAAAGGCCTCAGAAATACCTCACTAAAAGAATCACAGGCCTAAAGCAGATGCCCTACGCTGACCGCCTTAAAAAACTCCAGCTATACTCTGTCGCATATCGTCTACTCAGAGGCGATCTCTGCTTAACATACAAGGCCATGTCAAACCCAGAGCTGTTGGACATGCTACACTTAAAGAAATCCCAATCCCTCAGAGCTACATGCTCCAGGGATCTAAACCTTGTCATCACAATAAACAAAACATGCTGGAGGGATAGGTTCCTGACCCAGAGACTCCCCAGACTCTGGAATAGATTGCCCATACATGTCAAGCAGAGTGCCTCTTTGGACCTCTTCAAGAGGAACCTTGACGTTTGGATGGGAGAAAGGAAATTCACCACAGGGATCACGTCAGTCGCCCTGCTAGACAGGGGTCCAGGAAAGTAAATAATGTGGGAAAAAATAGCCAGGGAATTGTTATGGCTAGGCTTGTATAGGCCCTAGGGCTGATAGCCTAGTACCAACCTATGAACCTATGAATTTTGCTAAGCACTTTAGTCTAATTTAAATTTTGAACTAATTTATGTTTCATACAGTTTAGCTTTTTTGTATTAATAAATGTATACAGTTAATATTTTTGTAATGACTGTATTTAACTTATATTTATTGGTTAGTAAAAGTGTATTTTGTGCATATTAGGATGGTTGGAACTTTAAGGGTTAATGAATAATGAGGAATTAATTGATGTGTGTATATAATAGGATGAGTTTGTATGGCTATTTGTTCCACTGAAGGCGAATTGCCGAGGTACCAGAACGGATGTATTAAATGAACATTTTCTTTCATCCTACTACTTGACTCCTTTGAATTTTTGGTGTATTTTCAGCTAAGTAAATAGTGTGGAAAGAAATAGCCAGGGAATTGTTATGGCTAGGCTTGTATAGGCCATAGGCCCTATAGCCTAGTACCAACCTATGAACCTATGAACCTACACATGCGTCAGTTTGCAGTGTCCCATATACTGAACACCATGTGTTACAGCCTAGTCCCAGCTAATAATGTGGACCACAGTAATACGTTATGCCATAGTGTAAATCTGTAACAGTTGCCATTGTACTACTTGTGTACACACTGTTGTTGCACTGTATACGGGTGATGTTTCACACATGTCCCTACTGTAGGCCATGTCTCCCACCATTATGTTAATCCCTGTGGACACATTCCACAATGACAGAATGTTAGTTATCTTGTAGGTGTCTGACATACCCTTCCAATACCCCATCATAGTCACCACTGTGATGCTGTGCATTTAACAACAACAATACATGCACATGTATAGCATGCATTCTGGGTAGGTGTGTTAGATGTGTGCATAGAATATACCATAGCCATTACATGCCTCTTGTAATGGCAAGCATTAACTTAAACCATACTCACCAGCTACAGGCTGCTGCCTTGGTGGTATACCGGAGGAACCTACATAAGAGGGTGAGAGATGTGAAGTCAGTGGCCACACCTGTGGCATTGCTACAGGGTGGGTACAGCATTACAGTACATCAACAGTACATGTCCACAATACTACCATGTATGCACATCTGTTTATTACTACTATGCAGCAACAAACTATATATATATATATATATATATATATATATATATATATATATATATATATATATATATGACATGTCAGATATGCATGATCTACCTGTACAGATGCATATGCAACAGTGGTCTACTGATGTGCCCTGTGGCCTTACCTGCACAATCCTCAGCTGGTGTGTGGGTAGCACCCACCTCCACAATGGTGTCTGGCAATTGTTGCCTGTGGGGATGGGCAGGTGCCATGAGGCTGGCAAGGAGCTCCTCAACACGTATCGGGGGGTGGATGGCATGGCCACCCCCCATTGCAAGGTTATCCCCCGCTGACTGCAGCAGCATGCTGACGGGCATTGAAAAGCAGGTCAGAACAATGATGCTGGACCTGCTCATAACTGTGGTTGTGCAGTCCGGCATCACTGACCCTGTGGACTAAGTCATTCCACAGGTTGGTCCACTCCTGCTGCTCATTTGTGGCCTGGCCAAACAGGACAGGGTAGTGCTGGATTTGATAGTTTAGTACTATTTCATTTTTAGCAGCTGAGTAAGAAGGGAGCCATCCATGTGATATCTTGCCTTAAAGACATAAAGATGGAAACAGGTATGAGCAACTCATACAGCAAGGTTACCACAGTTCTTAATACACATCTCTGTCATCCCCCCACCATATCAGTAACAACAAACTGTACACACAACTCAATAGGTATGGCTACAGCTTACCTACCAGTGGTACAGATATTGTATTGTACCACACTTTGTGCTATGTGTTTGTAGCCATGTCCCCTGTGTGGACACTATCATTGCTGGCCTGTTATGGACTATTCATCTGCATGCCATTGTCAGGGCCACTATGGTTCCATATATGCCTGCAATGTGCTTGCTATGTGATTGCTGCACATCTGACATTCTGTGATATTGGGGATATCTATGCATGCTGTTGTACATGTTCCGGGATTGTGTAGACTATTACTACCCGCATATGTTCTATAACAGTGACACAATAGCATGTGTAGGGCATATTTGCCAGCAGAACCACCTCTCCAAACTCATTTGCCCATGTTACCAGGCCACATCACATGTGGGACCCACCCTGGGGCCTCCTCATGTACTGGTCCAGCACTACCTTCAGGTGGAACCACCTCAGGGGATGTTGTCCCCCCCCCGGGGGGCATACACAGACATGATCCTGTACCCCGAGGTCAGGTCCAGGGTCTGTTCTATAGCAGGCTACACAGACACATGTGGGATGTGCTACATCACCTTAAGGCACCCAGTACACATTCACAGGGTCCACATGCTCCTCCTGCTCAGCCTCCAGGCCAGGCACCTTCGGGACATGGACTGCTGTTGTGAGTAGCAGTGGGTGGGAGGCTTCTTCCAATTGTGTCCATATTGGAGCCCATGGGGCTTCTACATCGCAGACCACACACACCATCCAAGGTGTTTACCCACCACATGTGTCATATACCACCCCTGTAAGCTGTCCTCTATATCTACCAACCCGGACCACATTCACAACTATACCTGCCATACTTCCTCATATTCCCATTCCCTACTTCACAAACAAGGGCAATGAGGTCCCAACAAGGGGTTCACATGTGACATACCTGTCCATGTTGCACATACTGTCAGCTGTATATATCTCTGTGTATTTCTATGTGTGCTGTTCCCTCGCACATAGCATGCAGCACTGTGGTGGTAATATAGGGGACATGTATTTACATGCATATGTGTGTGTGTGTGTGTGTGTGTGTGTGTGTGTGTGTGTTTGTATATATGTAGACATGTGCATATAGATATATATCTATATATGTGTTGATATATATGATGTTGTATATATGTGTTTATATATGTCTACATATGGATATCGGTATATCTGTGGACATAATGTGTATATATATATATATATATATATATATATATATATATATATATATATATTACAAATATATATATATATATATATATACACACATACACACACACACACACATATATATATATATATATATATATATATATATATATATATATATATACATATACATACCTATATATGGGGTACATTCAGACATCAGGTCCACAATCTCAAAACACCTTCCTGCACCTCTGCACTGTTCTGCCTTACTACAGCACAGACAGGTTCCACATATGGACACAGCCTTACATTATGGTGGTATGTGTAGGGCCAGATTACTATGGCATTCCAGCATGCTACAATACAGGTTAACTTGAGTGTCCTGCAAGTGGTGGGCTATGAAACCCATGTGTCCATCATTATGGCATTACTTCCACCACCAGCTATTGGCCATAGTAATATACATCCCTTCCATTACACACCACATACTATATTGGCATACATCTTTTCAGTTGGTGCTGCTCTACACAGTTGATGGGTATGGCCCACTACCCACAGGGACAGACTCTAATGTCCATAGCAATTGTTCAGCTGAAGATCATTGCAACAGCAACACCCATTGGCACATGTATATCATTCAACATCATCTACCCCAGTATTATGGACCGGGAACTACAGTCAATTACATGCATATATTCTTCACATACCTGTTATGGAGATGAGGTCTCTTGTGGATAGTATCCTTGTAGGAGGTAGTTGTTTTTTTTCACTCCTTCTCCTGCTTCCTTTGTTGTATTTTCTGTTGTTGTTGTTGCAGTTCAGGAGCAGTTGTATGTTTACAGTTATTTTTCTCTTTCACTTTATTTCTCTGCATCTCTCTCTCTCTCTCTCTCTCTCTCTCCAGTAAATGGATTGAGCTGCCTGGAATAGATTGCAGCATGGCTTTTGTGGGTGATGCACATAATCAGGTGATGGCCTCTGCACCAATCAGTGTCCTCCACTTGCTACCTGCATGCTACCAGCTGTATAGTACTTCCAATTACCACTGTCATGACAACCCACTACTATAAATCCCTACATCATATGGGCGTGGTCCCTGTACCTTTCCTGTATGGTGGACATCCTTCCTGTGTGTGGGCAGCAGTGTTACAGACAGCAGGTAGCAATACCTCTTACAAGAGGACTTGGACACTCAGGCCAGCTACTTATTTGTATGAGGTTCCAGAACTACAAGCAGAGAGTGTGAGTACTGTTGTTGTATGCATTGTATAGCACCAGTGTTACAGGGCCTGTGTGTACATACTAGTTTAACACGGACTGCAGTCCGTCTGCATAGCTCTCAACTGTGTGCCTATCCACTTGATGGTCAGAGGTGTGCCTGTTATGTTTTGCCTGTCTTCCAGACAGGTCTTTTGTCAGATATATCACTGGCTGTGTGTGTGTTGAGTGCTATCAGTACATGGCTACATCCATTTGTGTTTCTGACTTCATATTCCTGACTAAAGGTATGTTGCAGACTATCCTGTAACATCAGCGACTTGCTTAGTGTATGACAACACTATTTCATATATGGACCTCTGTCTTCTACCTACATACCAGGCTTTGTCCATATGACATGCTGTCAGGGGTTGTTATGTAGTGGCCTGTGAGTATGCCATGCTGCCATTCCTGCCATCATTCCACTGCTGTTGTGGCCCCCACACATATTGTGGGGTTGGGTCCATATATGTGTGGGCTTCATCTGCACAGTACATGTCTGCCCTTATGCAGTCCAGAGGCCAGTGTATGTATTAGTGGTATATGTCCCTGTATGTCAGTCTATGGGGGGTGGTGCACCATAACTAACTTAGGCTGTTACAACATGTGGGGGTATCAGTGGTAAGCTGCCTTAAGGTATCTGGATGCACATTACTATACAATTCACCTTGGGTAAATGCAGGCCTACTGCTTCCTGCCATACAGACTGTTCTGTTTGTCAGTGTGATTGTGATGGTTTCAGTTATGCCTTGTTATGTAACAGATACATCCCATTGTGTCAACTGAGGTATTTACCCCCTAGTGATTGTGTACAGAGTGTAGATAGAGGCTGCTGGACTATACATCTGCATTACTTACTGTTGATTGATTGCTATCCTGTGGCCCAGTCTGTTTTTACTGTTGTACTACTTGAAGGCCTTGGCATGGACAGCAACATATGTAATCCTTTCCAGAATACTGTATTAATTTATCTGTTTGACAGTTGCATTAGTCTGTTTATATGTATTTCAGAGTCTAAGCAGCTATATGACATGGTATATACAACTGTAATAGTACACAAATAAAGCTTTCCCATGTATGCAAACCTGTGTGTGGTGTTATATCCTTTGACCTCTCTGTGGGTATATGTTGCAGGCAACAATAGTCATTTGTATGGGTGGCTCATACCGTGTCCATTTGGTAAGGTGGCAACTCTAGGCATAGTGGCTGTTCTGTATTGTGTGCACCCTCTACATATGTATCTTCTTATACATATCTCTGTGTGTGTATGTGCAATTACATATATATCTATGTGTATATATATATATATATATATATATATATATATATATATATATATATATATATATATATATATATATATATATATATATGGGTCACCTTCAGATGCCCGAAATCGCATTTCACCGACACGGAATCCGACGGGTAGAAAACACCGACAACGCAGATGACCGACATGGTGAGAACCCGACGGACTCGGTAAGTGTGTGATAGAGTGAGGGATTTAGTGTTAGGGAGCGGACAGGTAAGTGTGCGATAGTGAGGGACTGTGGGTTTAGGGGTGGGTTAAGTGAGTTAGGGTTAGGGTGCAGGTAGGGTGTGTGTGCGATAGTGAGGGACTGTGGGTTTAGGGGTGGGTTAAGTGAGTTAGGGTTAGGGTGCAGGTAGGGTGAGTGTGCGGTAGTGTCGGATCTTGGGGTTAGGGGTGGGTAAGTGAGTTAGGGTTAGGGTGCAGGTAGGGTAAGTGTGCGGTAGTGTCAGACCTTAGGGTTAGGGTTTGGGTTAGGGATAGTGGATATGTTATGTAGTGTACTGTGTTGTTTACGTGTAGTGTGTTGGTGTAATGGTATTAGGCGTTTTGCGTTGTCGGTATTTTTTGTTGTCGGTCTTTTGGTGTCGGTGATTTGTGTGTCGGCAGTTTGGCGTTTCGGGCATCTGAAGGTGATCCATATATATATATATATATATATACATAACTATATATATATATATATATATATATATATATATATATATATATATATATATGTATCTGCATATATGTGTCTGTGTAGATGTATCTTAGGAACATTGATTGCTTCCACATTGTACATTCCCTATGGTAACCAGACTGTACTGCATGATATGTTACTGATGCCAGCCTGACGTCATACAGGTGGGATGGAGTACTGTTAACATCTTGTTCCCATGTTGTGTCAGGTTCTGTGTATGGGATTTGCAACAGTTGGTATTGTATTGCAGGGCAGACGTGTTTGGCTGTGGGGGGGATATCTATACATACAAGACGTATGTTGCTTGGGTCCCCTCACCCTCATTAATAGTGCATGTGGTCATATATGTTTTTGTTATGTTCTCATTTATATCTATAGATATATGTCTGTATATACATATATAGATATATATTTATGCTTACATATACATATTGCTGTATATATAGACATATATATATATATATATATATATATATATATATATATATATATATCTACGTATATAGGTTAATAGGTTAATAGGTAGGTACTAGGCTATCTGCCCGAGGGCATTTATAAGCCTAGCCAGAGTGTGTCGGCTTTCCCCGCCCCATTGATTAATTAACTGAGCCTCTGTCAAGCAGAGCCAATGAAGTGATCCCAGGGGTGTATTTTCTGTTACCCATCCACTCATCAAGGTTTCTCTTGAAGAATGTTAGTGAGGGGCTGTGCCTAATGTAGTTTGGAATTTTGTTCCAAAGCATGGGGAGTCTCTGTGACAGGAATCTATCCCTCCGGCATGTTCTATTTATTGTTGTGGTGAGGTTTAACTCACTAGAGCGCATGGCTCGCAGTGACTTGGATTTCTTTAGGTGGAGCATGTCCATCAATTCTGAGTTGGACATGGCTTTGTAAGTCAGGCAGAGATCACCTCTGAGTAAGCGATATGCCACTGATTACAGCCGGAGTTTTTTCAGTTGGGCTGCATAGGACATATGCTTGAGGCCAGTAATCCTCTTGGTGAGGTACTTTTGTGGTCTCGCCAGCTGTTGGAAGTGTCTTGCGAGGTACATCCCAAATGGGACGTTGTACTCTATGATGGGTCTGATGAGTGACGAGTAGAGGGGCACTATAACTTCTTTATTTCTATATGCAAACTATTTAGTAATTAGATGGGCCACATAGAAGGATTTCCTAACTACTTTGGCAATATGATTGTCAAAGGCGAGATTACTATCTACCTGGGTCCCCAGATCTCTTATTACCTCTTCTGTATTAAGGGGGCTGCCACCTATGTGGTAATTCATGGGTGTTTTGTTTTTCCCAAACGGGATGACTATGTATTTTTTGGCATTTAGCTTGAGGCCGTGACTTTGACACCAGGTGTCCATCTCAGTAAAGCCCTTTTGGAGGATGTTTGTGTCAGCCGGAGAGTCAGTTATGGCTGCCAATTTGCAGTCATCAGCAAAAATAGTTAGCCATAGTCCTCCTGTGTTTGCCTGTACTTCTGAGAAGTATATGCCAAACAGTAGGAGCCCCAGGACCGAGCCTTGCGGGACACCACTTGTGACTGGTTTAGAGTCAGACCTGGAGCCCACTATTCTTACAGTATGAGTTCTGTCTGTAAGCCAGTTGGCAACCCATCTCGTGACGTAGGGGTTTATGTTCAGGCTGGTGAGTTTTTCTGTAATACCTGAGTGGGGAATGGTGTTGAAAGCCTTGGCGAGGTCAAGGTAGGCTGTTTGAACAACCTTTCCCTCATCTATGGCCTTGGTGACTGTCTCGAAGAAGTCAACCAGATTTAGTAGGCATGATCTGCCCTTAACAAAGCCGAACTGGGTCGGGTCAAGTGTTTGGAGGTTTTCAATGTCTTTGTTAATGAGTTCCATGATGATGCGCTCCATAGCCTTGCAGACCAGGCTAGTCAGGCTTATGGGGTGATAATTACCAGGGTCAGTTGTGGCCCCTCCTTTGTAGAGTGGAATAACCATTGCTGTGTGCCATTCTCTGGGCATGTAGCCTGTGAAAAGGCTTTGATTGAACAGCGTGTTTAGGTGGGGGATTAGTTCATTCTGTAGTTCATGCAAGATGCAGCCTGGGACGCTGTGTTTTTGGCTTTTGAAAGAGTTATTTTCATCTGTGCATCTGTGATTTCCAGGACACTACACTTTTCCAGTATTGTTGTGGGCCCTTTTGGGGGTGAGAGGGGGGTGAAGTTTGCACTGAATCTATTTGCCAGGATGTTGGCAATATCAGTAGGTTCAGTATATTCTGTGCTATTTTGCACTAGTTCAGTGCATATCTGCGAGTTGCCACTTATATTCTTAACATAGCTGAAGAAGGCTTTGTGGTTATCTTTTGAATCCTTGGCTATTTTTCTTTTGAAGTTAGCCTTGGATGATTTTATGAGGGACCTTAGTTTCTTACTGATACTGATCAAGGATGTCTTTCCTTCTTGGGATTTGCTTTTTTTCTGAACTAGTTTCTTCCTTCTATTGTATAGCCTGTTTATGGCAGGGGTCCTCCAGACTGGTTTCCTTCTCTTAGAGGTGTGAGTCTTGGTTTTGCTAGGGATGGCACGATCCATGCATCCTTGTAGGTGCTCATAGAGTGCATTTGTTAAGGTTTATGCATCTCAGGCAGCGTTATCCTTTAGCATGGGGGCTGTGAAACTTACTGCCTCTGTCTTAAGTAAGGTGAAGTTTGCTTTAGGAAAGTTTTTTACTGTGGTTTCCCTAGTTGCGGGTGGTGGTGGGGTGTGTACATCCAGAGTGATTACTTTATGGTCTGATCTAACCAGTGACGGGTTAACTTCCGGTGTGGAACACCTGTCGCCCATGTTTGTGATGACCAGGTCCAATATGTTTTCACCTCTGGTTGGGGAGTTTACCAGCTGATCCAAGGCATTTGAGTTGATGAATTCCAGGAACCGCTGGGTCTGGGAGTTTGTACTCGAGTAGTTTTCCCAGTTAATGGTAGGGTAATTGAAATCACCCAATATCAGGGTGTTCGGTAGGCCCTTCATGTTTTCCAGTGTCTCCAGAAAGGTGGAGTGGTGGTCCTGGGTCATGGAGGGTGATCTGTAGCAGTCCACAATTTGCATTGCAGATTTGCCCAATGTTAGTTGCACATGGATGATCTCAGCAGTATCATGTTGCACCACTAACCTGGAGGTGTAGGTTTCCTTGATGAATATGGATACAACCCCTCCTTTTGTGTTTTTGTCCGTGTTCTGTGACCGAAATGTGTGGTATGAGTTGTAGCCCAGTAGTGCTGAGGTGCTCTCTGGTGCCTTGAACCAGGTTTCAGTTACTGCACAGATGTCAGTGTTCTCCATACCAAGGAGTGCTTCGAGCGCGTGCATTTTGAGATTTAAACTCCTGGCATTGAGTAGCATAACCCTCAGTTTTTTGTTAATTTTGCTGTTTACGGAGGTGGATTTGACTTTTGAGCCTTGCCTAAAAAAGGCACTATGGGGGCAGCAAGAGCCTTGGCCAGTATTCAAAAGCCTAGGGGTGACAGGTGCAAGCCGTCTCTTGCGAAGCAATGCGTCTTGTTGAGCATGTCATCCCAGGCTGACAGACACTGGATCCCATTTGAATGATACCAGAAGCTTAGCCAATTGTTGAAATTGATCATTTTTTCTTTATACTGAGGTATTATTCTTGGTGAGGGCAGGATGCTACTCAGGGTCAGGGTCATACCAGCCTGGGCTACATGATCTGAGAGCTCTTCCATGTCTCTTTTCATGTAGTCCAGGGAGGTATGTCTCAGGTCATTCACACCAACATGAACAATGGCAGAGACATATTTGTACTTGTTCTGGAGTGACCTGAGTGCTTGTGTTATGTGGCAGATTCTGGCTCCTGACAGGCAGCTAACAGTAACCTTATGCTTCTCCTGCCTAGTGAGTGGGATGTCAGTGTGCCTGACTATAGAGTCACTTATTACTAGTGCATTAAGTATGTTATTTTGCCTTAAGGGCTGTGACTGTGTGGTTCACTGATTTTGTGTTTTATGTGTTGTCTGGTTTGTGACGGAAGGTGCAGGTTGTTTGGGTGCCTGCTTTGGAGGTCTCTGATGCTTTTGCAGGTTTTTATTTAGAGCCTCTGAGTATGATTTTATTTATTTATGTGTATTTTTTGCCAGTGCTAGTTTAGAAGGCCTATGTGTGGCAGGAGGTGTAGTGCAAGTGTTAACCTTCTCCACTTGACTGTCTATTCCAGTCTTGAGTGGAGACAGCTTAGCCTCCAGTTTGGCTGTATAATTGCATCTCTCGCATATGTTAGAGTTTTGTGGTAGGAGGAGATGGTTGTCTGTGTACATGAGGCAGTTGTAACATTGCCTCAGGATACCCAGATTCACCAGCTGGACTGGAGAGTACACCTGAAATTGCCCTTTGGTCATGCCCGAATAGTAGGGTGAGCTGCTTAGTTGCTTGGTTGGTGAGGGGTGAATAGAGAGCCTTGCCCTGCTGGGCAATCACGTGTCAGGGTATATTAGTGCTTGCTATTAGGTCTGAGCAAGTGCTGGGCTGTAGGATACTTTTTGAGTGCTTAGTTGAGAGTTAGTCTAGTTTCAAGGGAAAAACTGAAGAGGAGACTTAGTGGAGCCGAGAATAATTTAGCCTTAGCTAACCGACACTGCCTGACGCACAAAACAGTGCAAATGTGTTTTTTATAGCAGGGAAATGATAGAGATAGAAATTAGCCCAAAATGGCCAATAAACTTCTAACTTCTGGGCTGGAACCACTCCTCCAGGGACAGATAGGCTGCTCAAAGCTCCTCTCTCTCACAGGTCAACAGCAAAACTTCCTTTTATCCAAGTAAGGTATGGGCAACTCAGAAACTTGTAACACAGCCCTGAATTCAGCACTAGCCTGAAAACTGGACTATACTAGCTTAGAAAGGTGGGAAACAAATAAATTATTTTTGCTTTTTTGAAAAGATAAGGCAAAAACAGTAAAAAATACACTTTAAATGACTACAAACAATCAGAAAAGGCTATCACATTTTAGTCTGTAGCCTACAACAGTTAAATTATTTAAACAAAAAACAACTTTTTAAAAGTGCAGGCAGTCAAATAAGTACAATATGTGAAAAAAACAAGCTTTTGAATCACAATAAATGCTGGAAAATTGACATTTAGGTGGAAAATCATTAAGTACAGCAATAAAGTACAGAAAACTGATACTTAATCACTCCAAAGTCTCTCTAATAAGCTAGAAGGATTGTATCAGTTTAAGGTTTTCTAGTGCTTCCCAGTAGTTTGGTTACAGCAAAGATGGGAAACAAGTGCAGATGTGGTCATTTAAACCAGAAAGTTGAAAGAGATGGACAAACTGTCCAAATGGTCAATAAACTACATTTTCTAGGCCAAGAACAACTCCTCTTGTGGTAGATAGGCTACCTAATGCTTACCACATCCACTGATAAGCTAGAAGGCTTCCCTCCAGCACAGAAAGGCTTGGGAGGCTCAGAAGCTTACTAACAATCCTGGATACAGCAACTCTGTAACTGGACTAGGCTAGTTATAGGAAAGGTAGGAAACAGGCGCAAGTGCGGCTTTCAAACCAGAAAGTTGAAAGAGATGGAAAAAAACTGCTCAAACAGCCAATAGCTACAATTTCTGGGCTAGGGACCACTCCTCTTGTGGTAGATAGGCTACCTAATGCTTAACACTCCCACTGATAAGCTAGAAGGCTTCCCTCCAACATGGAAAGGCTTGGGGGGTCAGAAGCTTACAAAGAGTCCTGGATACAGCAAATCTGTACCTGGACTAGACTAGTAACAGGAAAGGTAGGAAGCAAGAACAAACACAGGCTTTTAAATCAGAAGGTTGAAAGAGATGGAAGGGCTTCCCAAACAGCCAATAAACTATAATTTCTGGGCCAGAAAACACTCCTCCTGTGGTAGATAGGTTACCTAGTGCTTACCACTCCCACTGATAAGCTGGAAGGCTTCTCTCCAGCACAGAAGGGCTTGGGAGGCTCAGAAGCTTACCAACAGTTCTAGACACAGCAAATCTGTACCTGGACTACACTAGTTACAGGAAAGGTGGGGACCAAATGCAAACGTAGGCTTTTAAACCAGAAAGTAGAAAGAGATGGAAAAACTGCCCAAAAAGCCAATGAACTACAATTTCTGGGACAAAACCCACTCTTCCCATGGTAGATAGGCTACCTAGTGCTTACCACTCCCACTGATAAGCTAGAAGGCTTCCCTCCGACATGGAAAGGCTTGGGGGGCTCAGAAGCTTACCAACAGTCCTGGATACAGCAAATCTGTATCTGGACTAGACTAGCTACAGGAAAGGCAGGAAATAAGCTTAGAATTTTTTTTTTTACAGAAAAGCAGCTAAAACAGCAGTAAATACATATCAAATTGCAGTGCAGGCTAGTACACTTGAGAGGGTAGCAATATTATGGCAAATACAGTTTAAATAAATACAATTAAATTAACAAATGACTAAAAAAAGAGCAAAAAGCAGTAAATTAGGCTACTAACAAGCAGTAATAAGTGCAGAGTAAGAGTGACTGAAAATATAACAGCATGCAGAACAGCAACTAAGACAGTTACATTAAGAGCAGCTGAATAACATATGTATACATTTATTTATTTATTTATTTTTTTGAGGGAGGGAACAGAGCAGGATTAAGAGGCAACAGGGGTTGTCCTACCTAAATACTCTATTTGTACAAAGTAGGAGTGTCTGAAATCAAAATATGATCTCACTGCACTCAGTTGAGTGAGCAAATAAGATGGGCCAAGAAGGAATATCCAAATACAAATTTACAAGAGGGGTGGGCATTTTAAAGCCACCAACATTAGCACCACAACAAGAATAAGGAGGGTGGGAGGGGAACTAACTGTAGAGACACAGCCACAACTTTCAGTTAATATTCAGTGAGAAACAAAAATAAATAAATTACATGCAGAACTTTATGAAAAAGAGCAGATAAAAATGTACTTAAATTCACTTATACTTCCAGTTGATTTCAGGTAGATCTTAGCTGCAGCAAAGCTCAGATAATAAGCAGAAATAACCCACAATGTACCACTTATATAAGGCAGGATAGAATATTAGTGATGAGGTGAAACTACCCCCACTGCTATCAATGACTACACAGAAATTCTAACAAGTACTTTGTAGAGACACAGCCACAACTTTCAGTTGAGTTAATATTCAGTGGGAAACACAAATAAATAAATTAAATGCAGACCTTTAAAAAAAGAGCAGATAAAAGTGGACATAAATTCACTTATACGTACAGTTGAGTTCAGGTGGATCTTAGCTGGAGCAAAGCTCAGATAAGCAGAAATAACCCAAAATGTACAACTTATATAAGGCAGGACAAAATATCAGTGATGAGGTGAAACTACTCCCCACTGCTATCAATGGCTACACAGAAATACAAACAAGTACTCTGTAGAGACACAGCCACCTCTTTCAGTTGAGTTAATATTAAGTGAGAAACACAAAAAAATAAATTAAATGCAGCACTATATGAAAAAGAACAGATACAAAATGTACTTAAATTCACTTATAGGTTCAGTTGATTTCAGGTAGATCTTAGCCAGAGCAAAGCTCAGATAATAAGCAGAAATAAATGAAAATGTACAACTTATATAAGGCAGGAAAGAATATCAGTAATGACAGAAACTACCCCCCACTGCTGTCAATGGCTACACAGAAATTCTAACAAGTAGTATATAGAGACACAGTCACAACATTCAGTTGAATTAATATTCAGAGAGAAACACAAATAAGTTAAATGCAGAACTATATGAAAAAGAGCAGATAAATGTGTACTTAAATTCACTTATACGTCCAGTTGATTTCAGGTAAATCTTAGCTGGAGCAAAGCTCAGATAATAAGCAGAAATAACCCAAAATGTACCACTTATATAAGGAAGGACGGAATATCAGTGATGAGGTGAAACTATCCCCCACTGCAATCAATGGCTACAGAGAAATTCAAACAAGTACTCTGTAGAGACACAGCCACCTCTTTCAGTTGAGTTAATATGAAGTGAGAAACACAAAAAAAGAAATTAAATGCATAACTATATGAAAAAGAGAAGATAAAAATGTACTTAAATTCACTTATACATTCAGTTGATTTCAGGTAGATCTTAGCTGGAGCAAAGCTCAGATAATAAGCAGAAATAACCCAAAATGTACCACTTATATAAGGCAGGACAGAATATCAGTGATGAGGTGAAACTACCCCCACTGCTACCAATGGCTACACAGAAATTCTAACAAGTACTGTGTAGAGACACAGCCACAACTTTCAGTTGAGTTAATATTCAGTGAGAAACACAAATAAATAAATTAAATGCAGAACTATATGAAAAAGAGCAGATAAAAGTGTACTTAAATTCACTTATACATCCAGTTGATTTCAGGGAGATCTTCGCCGAGCAAAGCTCAGATATTAAGCAGAAATAACCCAAAATGTACCACTTATATAAGGCAGGACAGAATATCAGTGATGAGGTGAAACTACCCCCACTGCTATCAATGGCTACACAGAAATTCTAACAAGTACTCTGTAGAGACACAGTCACAACTTTCAGTTGAGTTAATATTCAGTGAGAAACACAAATAATTAAATTAAATGCAGAACTATATGAAAAAGAGCAGATAAAAGTGTACTTAAATTCACTTATACATCCAGTTGATTTCAGGTAGATCTTAGCCTGAGCAAAGCTCAGATAATAAGCAGAAATAACCCAAAATGTACCACTTATATAAGGCAGGACAGAATATCAGTGATGAGGTGAAACTACCCCCACTGCTATCAATGGCTACACAGAAATTCTAACAAGTACTCTGTAGAGACACAGCCACAACTTTCAGTTGAGTTAATATTCAGTGAGAAACACAAATAAATAAATTAAATGCAGAACTATATGAAAAAGAGCAGATAAAAGTGTACTTAAATTCACTTATACATCCAGTTGATTTCAGGTAGATCTTAGCCGGAGCAAATCTCAGATAATAAGCAGAAATAACCCAAAATGTACCACTTATATAAGGCAGGACAGAATATCAGTGATGAGGTGAAACTAGCCCCCACTGCTATCAATGGCTACACAGAAATACAAACAAGTACTCTGTAGAGACACAGCCACCTCTTTAAGTTTAGTTAATATTCAGTGAGAAACACAAATAAAAAAAATGAAATGTGGAACTATATGAAAAAGAGCAGATAAAAGTGTACTTAAATTCATTTATATGTCCAGTTGATTTCAGGTAGATCATAGCCTGAGCAAAGCTCAAATAATAAGCAGACATAACCCAAAATGTACCACTTCTATAAGGCAGGGCAGAATATCAGTGATGAGGTAAGCCACAGCCACAACTTTCAGTTGAGTTAATATTCAGTGATAAACACAAATAAATAAATTAAATGCAGAACTATGTGAAAAAGAGCAGATAAAAATGTACTTAAATTCACTTATACATCCAGTTGATTTCAGGTAGATCTTAGCTGGAGCAATGCTCAGATAATAAGCAGTATTAACCCAAAATGTACAACTTATATAAGGCAGGACAGAATATCAGTGATGAGGTGAAACTACCACCCCTGTTATCAATGGCTACACAGAAATTCAAACAAGTACTTTGATGAGACACAGCCACAATTTTCAGTTGAGTTAATATTCAGTGAGAAACAAATAAATAAATTAAATGCAGAACTATATGAAAAAAAGCAGACAAAAGTGTACTTAAATTCACTTATACATCCAGTTGATTTTACATAGATCTTAGCAGGAGCAAAGCTCAGATAATAAGTAGAAATAATCCAAAATATACAACTTATATAAGGCAGGACAGAATATCAGTGATGAGATGAAGCTACCCCCACTGCTATCAATGGCTACACAGAAATACAAACAAGTACTCTGTAGAGACACAGCCACCTGTTTCAGTTTAGTTAATATTCAGTGAGAAACACAAATAAAAAAAATGAAATGTGGAACTATATGAAAAAGAGCAGATAAAAGTGTACTTAAATTCATTTATATGTCCAGTTGATTTCAGGTAGATCTTAGCCAGAGCAAAGCTCAAATAATAAGCAGACATAACCCAAAATGTACCACTTCTATAAGGCAGGGCAGAATATCAGTGATGAGGTAAGCCACAGCCACAACTTTCAGTTGAGTTAATATTCAGTGAGAAACAAAAATAAATAAATAAATTAAATGCAGAACTATATGAAAAAGAGCAGATAAAAATTTACTTAAATTCACTTATACATTCAGTTGATTTCAGGTAGATTTAAGCCAGAGCAAAGCTCAGAAAATAAGCAGAAATAACCAAAAATGTTCAACTTATATAAGCAGGACAGAATATCAGTAATGATTGAAACTACCCTCCACTGCTATCAGTGGCTACACAGAAATTCTAATAAGTAGTATATAGAGACAGATTCACAACATTCAGTTGAGTTAATATTCAGAAAGAAACACAAATAAATAAATTAAATGCAGAACTATATGAAAAAAAGCAGATAAATGTGTATTTAAATTCACTTATACATCCAGTTGAATTCAGGTAGATCTTAGCCGGAGCAAAGCTCGGATAATAAGCAGAAATAATCCAAAATGTACCACTTATATAAGGATGGACAGAAAATCAGTGATGAGGTGAAACTATCCCCCACTGCAATCATCGGCTACACAGAAATTCAAACAAGTGCTCTGTAGAGACACAGCCACCTCCTTCAGTTGAGTTAATATTAAGTGAGAAACACAAAAAAATGAATTAAATGCAGAATTATATGAAAAAGAGCAGATAAAAATGTACTTTAATTCACTTATACGTCCAGTTGATTTCAGGTAGATCTTAGCCAGACAAATCTCAGATAATAAGCAGAATTAATGGAAAATGTACTACTTATATAAGGCAGGACAGAATATCAGTAATGAGGTGAAACTACCCCCCACTGCCACCAATGGCTACACGAAATTCAAACAAGTACTGTGTAGAAACACAGCCACAACTTTCAGTTGAGTTAATATTCCGTGAGAAACACAAATAAAAAAATTAAATGCAGAACATTATGCAAAAGAGCAGATAAAAGTGTACTTAGATTAATTTATATGTCCAGTTGATTTCAGTTAGATCTTAGCCAGAGCAAAGCTCAGATAATAAGCAGAAATAACCCAAAATATACTACTTATATAAGGCAGGACAGAATATCAGTGATGAGGTGAAACAACCCCCCCACAGCTATCAATAGCTACACAGAAATTCTAACAAATACTCTGTAGAGACACAGCCACAACTTTCAGTTGAGTTAACATTCAGTGAAAAACTCAAATAAATAAATTAAATGCAGAACGATATGAAAAAGAGCAGATAAAAATGTACTTTAATTCACTTATACTTCCAGTTGATTTCAGGTAGATCTTAGCCAGACAAATCTCAGATAATAAGCAGAAATAAGCCAAAATATACCACTTATATAAGGCAGGACAGAATATCAGTGATGAGGTGAAACTACCCCCAGCTGCTAGAGAGACACAGCCGTCCAACCTTCAGTGAAAGCACACCCATTTTACACATGTCTTTCGAACGCCATTCGATGGCGCACCTCGGCACCTGATAAAATCTACTGCCAATCATTAGTGGACCAGAGTTCTGCTGTGGCGACCCCTAACGGGGAAAAGCCGAAAGAAGAACAAAAACATTGTAGAGACACAGCCACAACTTTCAGTTGAGTTAATATTAAGTGAGAAACACAAATAAATAAATTAAATGTTGAACTATATGAAAAAGAGCAGATAAAAGTGTACTTAAATTCACTTATACGTCCAGTTGATTTCATGTAGATCTTTGCCGGAGCAAAGCTCAGATAATAAGCAGAAATAACCCAAAATGTACCACTTTAATAAGGCAAGAGTGAATAACAGTTATGAGGTGAAACTACCCCCACTGCTATCAATGGCTACACAGAAATTCAAACAAGTACTCTGTAGAGACACAGCCACAACTTTCAGTTGAGTTAATATTCAGTGAGAAACACAAATAAATAAATTAAATGCAGAACTATATGAAAAAGAGCAGACAAAAGTGTACTTAAATTCACTTATACATCCAGTTGATTTTACATAGATCTTAGCAGGAGCAAAGCTCAGATAATAAGTAGAAATAACCCAAAATATACAACTTATATAAGGCAGGACAGAATATCAGTGATGAGGTGAAACTACCCCCACTGCTATCAATGGCTACACAGAAATTCTAACAAGTACTCTGTAGAGACACAGCCACAACTTTCAGTTGAGTTAATATTCAGTGAGAAACACAAATAAATAAATTAAATGCAGAACTATATGAAAAAGAGCAGATAAAAGTGTACTTAAATTCACTTATACGTCCAGTTGATTTCAGGTAGATCTTAGCTGGAGCAAAGCTCAGATAATAAGTAGAAATAACCCAAAATGTACCACTTATATAAGGCAGGACAGAATATCAGTGATGAGGTGAAACTACCCCCACTGCTATCAATGGCTACACAGAAATTCTAACAAGTACTCTGTAGAGACACAGCCACAACTTTCAGTTGAGTTAATATTCAGTGAGAAACACAAATAAATAAATTAAATGCAGAACTATATGAAAAAGAGCAGATAAAAATGTACTTAAATTCACTTATACATCCAGTTGATTTCAGGTAGATCTTAGCCAGAGCAAAGCTCAGATAATAAGCAGAAATAACCCAAAATGTACTACTTATATAAGGCAGGACAGAATATCAGTGATGAGGTGAAACTACCCCCACTGCTATCAATGGCTACACAGAAATTCTAACAAGTACTCTGTAGAGACACAGCCACAACTTTCAGTTGAGTTAATATTCAGAGAGAAACACAAATAAATAAATTAAATGCAGAACTATATGAAAAAGAGCAGATAAAAGTGTACTTAAATTCACTTATATGTCCAGTTGATTTCAGGTAGATCTTAGCCAGAGCAAAGCTCAGATAATAAGCAGAAATAACCCAAAATGTACCACTTATATAAGGCAGGACAGAATATCAGTGATGAGGTGAAACTACCCCCACTGCTATCAATGGCTACACAGAAATTCTAACAAGTACTCTGTAGAGACACAGCCACAACTTTCAGTTGAGTTAATATTCAGTGAGAAACACAAATAAATAAATTAAATGCAGAACTATATGAAAAAGAGCAGATAAAAGTGTACTTAAATTCACTTATATGTCCAGTTGATTTCAGGTAGATCTTAGCCGGAGCAAAGCTCAGATAATAAGCAGAAATAACCAAAATGTACCACTTATATAAGGCAGGACAGAATATCAATGATGAGGTGAAACTACCCCACTGCTATCAATGGCTACACAGAAATTCAAACAAGTACTTTGTAGAGACACAGCCACAACTTTCAGTTGAGTTAATATTCAGTGAGAAACACAAATAAATAAATTAAATGCAGAACTGTATGAAAAAGAGCAGATAAAAGTGTACTTAAATTCACTTATACATCCAGTTGATTTCAGGTAGATCTTAGCTGGAGCAAAGCTCAGATAATAAGCAGAAATAATCCAAAATGTACAACTTATATAAGGCAGGACAGAATATCAGTGATGAGGTGAAACTACCCCCACTGCTATCAATGGCTACACAGAAATTCTAACAAGTACTCTGTAGAGACACAGCCACAGCTTTCAGTTGAGTTAATATTCAGTGAGAAACACAAATAAATAAGTTACATGCAGAACTGTGTGAAAAAGAGCAGATAAAAGTATACTTACATTCTCTTATATATCCAGTTTATTTCAGGTAGATCTTAGCCGGAGCAAAGGTCAGATAATAAGCATAAATACCCAAAATGTACCTCTTATATAAGGCAGGACAGAATATCAGTGATGAGGTGAAACTACCCCAAACTGCTATCAATGGCTACACAGAAATTCTAACAAGTACTCTGTAGAGGTACAGTCACAACTTTCAGTTGAGTTAATATTCAGTGAGGAACACAAATAAATAAATTAAATGCATAACTATATGAAAAAAGCTGATAAAAGTTTACTTAAATTCACTTATACATCCAATTGATTTCAGGTAGATATTAGCTGAAAGCAAAGCTCAGATAATAAGTAGAAATAACCCAAAATGTACCACTTATTTAAGGCAGGACAGAATATCAATGATGATGTGAAACTACCCCCACTGCTATCAATGGCTACACAGGAATTCTAACAAGTACTCTGTAGAGACACAGCCACAACTTTCAGTTGAGTTAATATTCAGTGAGAAACACAAATAAATAAATTAAATGCAGAACTATATGAAAAACAGATAAAAAGTTTACTTAAATTCACTTATACATCCAGTTGATTTCAGGTAGATCTTAGATGGAGCAAACCTCAGATAATAAGCAGAAAAAACACAAAATGTACCACTTACATAAGGCAGGACAGAATATCAATGATGAGGTGAAACTACCCCACACTGCTATCAATGGCTACACAGAAATTCTAACAAATACTCTATAGAGACACAGCAACAACTTTCAGTTGAGTTAATATTCATTGGGAAACACAAATAAATTAAATGCAGAACTATATGAAAAAGTGCAGATAAAAGTGTACTTAAATTCACTTATGCATCCAGTTGATTTCAGGTAGATCTTTGCCAGAGCAAAGCTCAGATAATAAGTAGAAAAAACCCAAAATGTAGCACTTATATAAGGCAGGACAGAATATCAGTGATGAGGTGAAACTACCACCCCACTGCTATCAATGGCTACACAGAAATTCTAACAAATACTCTGTAGAGACACAACCACAACTTTCAGTTGAGTTAATATTCAGTGAAAAACTCAAATAAATAAATTAAATGCAGAACGATATGAAAAAGAGCAGATAAAAATGTACTTTAATTCACTTATACATCCAGTTGATTTCAGGTAGATCTTAGCCGGACAAATCTCAGATAATAAGCCGAAATAATCCAAACTATACTTCTTATATAAGGCAGGACAGAATATCAGTGATGAGGTGAAACTACCCCCAGCTGCTATCAATGGCTACACAGAAATTCTCACAAGTACTTTGTAGAGACACAGCCATCCAACCTTCAATGAAGGCACACCCATTTTACGCATGTCTTTTGAACGCCATTCGACTGTGCACCTCGGCACCCAATAAAATCCACTGCCAATCAATAGCGGATCAGAGTTCTGCTGTGGCGACCCCTAACTGGGAAAAGCCGAAAGAAGAACAAAAACATTCTAGAGAAACAGCCACAACTTTCATTTGAGTTAATATTCAGAGAGAATCACAAATAAATATATTAAATGTTGAACTATATTAAAAAGAGCAGATAAAAGTGTACTTAAATTCACTTATACGTCCAGCTGATTTCATGTAGATCTTAGCCGGAGCAAAGCTCAGATAATAAGCAGAAATAACCCAAAATGTACCACTTTAATAAGGCAAGAGAGAATATCAGTGATGAGGTGAAACTACCCCCACTGCTATCAATTGCTACACAGAAATTCTAACAACTACTCTGTAGAGACACAGCCACAACTTTCAGTTGAGTTTATATTCAGTGAGAAACAGAAATAAATGAATTCAATGCAGAACTATAGGAAAAGAGCAGATAAAAGTGTACTTAAATTCACCTATATGACCAGTTGATTTCATGTAGACCTTAGCCGGAGCAAAGCTCAGATAATAAGCAGAAATAACCCAAAATGTACTACTTATATAAGGCAGGACAGAATATTAGTGATGAGGTGAAACAACCCCCCATTGCTATCAATGGCTACACAGAAATTCTAACAAGTACTCTGTAGAGACACAGTCACAACTTTCAGATGAGTTAATATTCCATGAGAAACACAAAAAAATAATTCAAATGCAGAACTATATGAAAAAAAGCAGATAAAAGTGTACTTAAATTCACTGATACATCCAGTTGATTTCAGGTAGATCTTAGCCTGAGCAAATCTGAGATAATAAGCAGAAATAGCCCAAAATGTACCACTTATATAAGGAAGGAAAGAATATCAGTGATGTGGTGAAACTACCCCGACTGTTATCAATGACTACACAGAAATTCAATCAAGTACTCTGTAGAGACACAGACACAACTTTCAGTTGTGTTAATATTTAGTGAGAAAAACAAATAAATAAATTAAATGCAGAACTATGTGAAATTGAGCAGATAAAAGTGTACTTAAATTGATTTATACCTCCAGTTGATTTCAGGTAGACATTAGCTGGAGCAAAGCTCAGATAATAAGCAGTATTAACCCAAAATGTACTACTTATATAAGGTAGGACAGAATATAAGTGTTGAGGTGAAACTAGACCCCACTGCTATCAATGGCTACACAGAAATACAAACAAGTACTCTGTAGAGACACAGCCACCTCTTTCAGTTGAGTTATTATTAAGTGAGAAACACAAAAAAATAAATTAAATGCACAACTATATGAAAAAGAGCAGATAAAAAAGTTCTTAAATTCACTTATACATTCAGTTGATTTCAGGTAGATCTTAGCCGGAGCAATGCTGAGATAATAAGCAGAAATAACCCAAAATGTACAACTTTGATAAGGTAGGGCAGAATATCAGTGATTAGGTGAAACTACCCCCACTGCTTTCAATGGCTACACAGAAATTCTAACAAGTACTCTGTAAAGACACAGCCACAACTTTCAATTGAGTTAATATTCAGTGAGAAACAGAAATAATTAAATTAAATGCAGAACTTTATGAAAAAGAGCAGATAAAAGTATACTTAAATTCATTTATACGTCCAGTTGATTTCAGGTAGATCGTAGCCTGAGCAAAGCTCAGATAATAAGCAGAAATAACCCAAAATGTACTACTTATATAAGGTAGGACAGAATATCAATGATGAGGTTAAACTTCCCCAAACTGCTATCAATGGCTACACAGAAATTCTCACAAGTACTTTGTAGAGACACACTCATCCAACCTTCAGCAAAGGCACACCCATTTTACGCATGTCTTTCAAATGCCATTCGACGGTGCACCTCAGCACCCGATAAAATCTACTGCCAATCATTAACGGACCAGAGTTCCGCTGTGGTGACCCCTAACCGGGAAAAGCTGAAAGAAGAACAAAATCTTTGTAGAGACACAGCCACAACTTTCAGTTGAGTTAATATTCATTGTGAAACACAAATAAATAAATTAAATGTTGAACTGTATGAAAAAGAGCAGATAAAAGTGTACTTAAATTCACTTATACATCCAGTTGATTTCATGTAGATCTTTGCAGGAGCAAAGCTTAGATAATAAGTAGAAATAATCCAAAATGTACAACTTATATAAGGCAGGACAGAATATCAGTGATGAGGTGAAGCTACCCCCACTGCTATCAATGGCTACACAGAAATTCTAACACGTACTCTGTGGGTGCACAGCCACAGCTTTCAGTTGAGTTAATATTCAGTGAGAAACACAAATAAATAAGTTACATGCAGAACTGTAAGAAAAAGAGCAGATAAAAGTATACATAAATTCACTTAAACATCCAATTTATTTCAGGTAGATCTTAGCCGGAGCAAAGGTCAGATAATAGACATAAATACCAAAAATGTACCTCTTATACAAGGCAGGACAGAATATCAGTGATGAGGTGAAACTACCCCAAACTGCTATCAATGGCTACACAGAAATTCTAACAAGTACTCTGTAGAGGCACAGTCACGACTTTCAGTTGAGTCAATATTCAGTGAGGAACACAAATAAATAAATTAAATGCATAACTATATGAAAAAAGCTGATAAAAGTTTACTTAAATTCACTTATATGTCCAATTGATTTCAGAAAGATCTTAGCTGAAAGCAAAGCTCAGATAATAAGTAGAAATAACCCAAAATGTACCACTTATATAAGGCAGGACAGAATATCAATGATGATGTGAAACTACCCCCCACTGCTATCAATGGCTACACAGGAATTCTAACAAGTACTCTTTAGAGACACAGCCACAACTTTCAGTTGAGTTAATATTCAGTGAGAAACACAAATAAATAAATTAAATGCAGAACTATATGTAAAAAAACAGATAAAAGTTTACTTAAATTACTTATACATCCAGTTGATTTCAGGTAGAACTTAGGCTGGAGTAAAGTTCAGATAATAAGCAGAAAAAAAAAACAAAATGCACCACTTATATAAGGCAGGACAGAATATCAGTGATGAGGTGAAACTACCCCCACTGCTATCAATAGCTATACAGAAATTCTAAAAAATACCCAGTGGAGACACAGCAACAACTTTCAGTTGAGTTAATATTCATTGGGAAACACAAATCAATTAAATGCAGAACTATATGAAAAAGTGCAGATAAAACTGTACTTAAATTCACTTATGCATCCAGTTGATTTCAGGTAGATCTTAACTGAAGCAAAGCTCAGATAATAATAAGAAATAACGCAAAATGTAGCACTTATATAAGGCAGGACAGAATATCAGTGATGAGGTGAAACTACCCCCCACTGCTATCAATGGCTGTACAGAAATTCTCACAAGTACTTTGAAGAGACACAGCCGTTCAACCTTCAGCAAAGGCACACCCATTTTATACATGTCTTTTGAACGTCATTCGACTGCACACATTGGCACCCAATAAAATCTACTGCAAATCATTAGCAGACCGGAGTTCAACTGTGGTGACCCCTAACCAGGAAAAGCCGAAAGAAGAACAAAAACTTTGTAGAGACAGAGCCACAACTTTCAGCTGAGTTAATATTTAGTGAGAAACACAAATAAATAAATTAAATGCTGAACTATATGAAAAAGAGCAGATAAAAGTGTACTTAAATTCACTTATACATCCAGTTGACTTCACGTAGATCTTAGCCAGAGCAAAGCTCAGATAATAAGCAGAAATAACCCAAAATGTACCACTTTAATAAAGCAGGAGAGAATATCAGTGATGAGGTGAAGCTACCCCTACTGCTATCAATTGCTACACAGAAATTCTAACAAGTACTCTGTAGAGACACAGCCACAATTTTCAGTTGAGTTTATATTCAGTGAGAAACACAAATAAATGAATTAAATGCAGAACTATAGGAAAAAGAGCAGAAAAAAGTGTACTTAAATTCACCTATATGACCAGTTGATTTCATGCAGACCTTAGCCGGAGCAAAGCTCAGATAATAAGCAGAAATAACCCAAAATGTACCACTTATATAAGGCAGGAAAGAATATCAATGATGAGGTGAAACTTCCCCAAACTGCTATCATGGCTACACAGAAATTCTAACAAGTACTCTGTAAAGACACAGCCACAACTTTCCATTGAGTTAATATTCAGTGAGAAACACAAATAATTAAATTAATTGCAGAACTTTATGAAAAAGAGCAGATAAAAGTGTACTTAAATTGATTTATACGTCCAGTTGATTTCAGGTAGATCGTAGCCTGAGCAAAGCTCAGATAATAAGTAGAAATAACCCAAAATGTACTACTTATATACGGCAGGACAGAATATCAGTGATGAGGTGAAACAACACCCCACTGCTATCAATGGCTACACAGAAATTCTAACAAATACTCTGTAGAGACACAACCACAACTTTCAGTTGAGTTAATATTCAGTGAAAAACTCAAATAAATAAATTAAATGCAGAACGATATGAAAAAGAGCAGATAAAAATGTACCTTAATTCACTTATACATCCAGTTGATTTCAGGTAGATCTTAGCCAGACAAATCTCAGATAATAAGCCAAAATAATCCAAACTATACTTCTTATATAAGGCAGGACAGAATATCAGTGATGAGATGAAACTACCCCCAGCTGCTATCAATGGCTACAAAGAAATTCTCTCAAGTACTTTGTAGAGACACAGCCATCCAACCTTCAACGAAGGAACACCCATTTTACGCATGTCTTTTGAACGCCATTCGACTGTGCACCTCGGCACCCAATAAAATCCACTGCCAATCAATAGCGGATCAGAGTTCTGCTGTGGCGACCCCTAACTGGGAAAAGCCGAAAGAAGAACAAAAACATTCTAGAGAAACAGCCACAACTTTCATTTGAGTTAATATTCAGAGAGAATCACAAATAAATATATTAAATGTTGAACTATATTAAAAAGAGCAGATAAAAGTGTACTTAAATTCACTTATACGTCCAGCTGATTTCATGTAGATCTTAGCCGGAGCAAAGCTCAGATAATAAGCAGAAATAACCCAAAATGTACCACTTTAATAAGACAAGAGAGAATATCAGTGATGAGGTGAAACTACCCCCACTGCTATCAATTGCTACACAGAAATTCTAACAACTACTCTGTAGAGACACAGCCACAACTTTCAGTTGAGTTTATATTCAGTGAGAAACAGAAATAAATGAATTCAATGCAGAACTATAGGAAAAAGAGTAGATAAAAGTGTACTTAAATTCACCTATATGACCAGTTGATTACACGTAGACCTTAGCCGGAGCAAAGCTCAGATAATAAGCAGAAATAACCCAAAATGTACCGCTTATATAAGGCAGGACAGAATATCAATGATGAGGTTAAACTTCCCCAAACTGCTATCAATGGCTACACAGAAATTCTCACAAGTACTTTGTAGAGACACACTCATCCAACCTTCAGCAAAGGCACACCCATTTTACGCATGTCTTTCAAATGCCATTCGACGGCACACCTCAGCACCCGATAAAATCTACTGCCAATCATTAACGGACCAGAGTTCCGCTGTGGTGACCCCTAACCGGGAAAAGCTGAAAGAAGAACAAAATCTTTGTAGAGACACAGCCACAACTTTCAGTTGAGTTAATATTCATTGTGAAACACAAATAAATAAATTAAATGTTGAACTGTATGAAAAAGAGCAGATAAAAGTGTACTTAAATTCACTTATACATCCAGTTGATTTCATGTAGATCTTTGCAGGAGCAAAGCTTAGATAATAAGTAGAAATAATCCAAAATGTACAACTTATATAAGGCAGGACAGAATATCAGTGATGAGGTGAAGCTACCCCCACTGCTATCAATGGCTACACAGAAATTCTAACACGTACTCTGTGGGTGCACAGCCACAGCTTTCAGTTGAGTTAATATTCAGTGAGAAACACAAATAAATAAGTTACATGCAGAACTGTAAGAAAAAGAGCAGATAAAAGTATACATAAATTCACTTAAACATCCAATTTATTTCAGGTAGATCTTAGCCGGAGCAAAGGTCAGATAATAGACATAAATACAAAAATGTACCTCTTATACAAGGCAGGACAGCATATCAGTGATGAGGTGAAACTACCCCAAACTGCTATCAATGGCTACACAGAAATTCTAACAAGTACTCTGTAGAGGCACAGTCACGACTTTCAGTTGAGTCAATATTCAGTGAGGAACACAAATAAATAAATTAAATGCATAACTATATGAAAAAAAGCTGATAAAAGTTTACTTAAATTCACTTATATGTCCAATTGATTTCAGAAAGATCTTAGCTGAAAGCAAAGCTCAGATAATAAGTAGAAATAACCCAAAATGTACCACTTATATAAGGCAGGACAGAATATCAATGATGATGTGAAACTACCCCCCACTGCTATCAATGGCTACACAGGAATTCTAACAAGTACTCTTTAGAGACACAGCCACAACTTTCAGTTGAGTTAATATTCAGTGAGAAACACAAATAAATAAATTAAATGCAGAACTATATGTAAAAAACAGATAAAAGTTTACTTAAATTACTTATACATCCAGTTGATTTCAGGTAGAACTTAGGCTGGAGTAAAGTTCAGATAATAAGCAGAAGAAAAAAAAACAAAATGCACCACTTATATAAGGCAGGACAGAATATCAGTGATGAGGTGAAACTACCCCCACTGCTATCAATAGCTATACAGAAATTCTAAAAAATACCCAGTGGAGACACAGCAACAACTTTCAGTTGAGTTAATATTCATTGGAAAACACAAATCAATTAAATGCAGAACTATATGAAAAAGTGCAGATAAAACTGTACTTAAATTCACTTATGCATCCAGTTGATTTCAGGTAGATCTTAACTGAAGCAAAGCTCAGATAATAATAAGAAATAACGCAAAATGTAGCACTTATATAAGGCAGGACAGAATATCAGTGATGAGGTGAAACTACCCCCCACTGCTATCAATGGCTGTACAGAAATTCTCACAAGTACTTTGAAGAGACACAGCCGTTCAACCTTCAGCAAAGGCACACCCATTTTACGCATGTCTTTTGAACGTCATTCGACTGCACACATTGGCACCCAATAAAATCTACTGCAAATCATTAGCGGACCGGAGTTCAACTGTGGTGACCCCTAACCAGGAAAAGCCGAAAGAAGAACAAAAACTTTGTAGAGACAGAGCCACAACTTTCAGTTGAGTTAATATTTAGTGAGAAACACAAATAAATAAATTAAATGCTGAACTATATGAAAAAGAGCAGATAAAAGTGTACTTAAATTCACTTATACGTCCAGTTGACTTCACGTAGATCTTAGCCAGAGCAAAGCTCAGATAATAAGCAGAAATAACCCAAAATGTACCACTTTAATAAAGCAGGAGAGAATATCAGTGATGAGGTGAAGCTACCCCTACTGCTATCAATTGCTACACAGAAATTCTAACAAGTACTCTGTAGAGACACAGCCACAATTTTCAGTTGAGTTTATATTCAGTGAGAAACACAAATAAATGAATTAAATGCAGAACTATAGGAAAAAGAGCAGAAAAAAGTGTACTTAAATTCACCTATATGACCAGTTGATTTCATGCAGACCTTAGCCGGAGCAAAGCTCAGATAATAAGCAGAAATAACCCAAAATGTACCACTTATATAAGGCAGGAAAGAATATCAATGATGAGGTGAAACTTCCCCAAACTGCTATCATGGCTACACAGAAATTCTAACAAGTACTCTGTAAAGACACAGCCACAACTTTCCATTGAGTTAATATTCAGTGAGAAACACAAATAATTAAATTAATTGCAGAACTTTATGAAAAAGAGCAGATAAAAGTGTACTTAAATTGATTTATACGTCCAGTTGATTTCAGGTAGATCGTAGCCTGAGCAAAGCTCAGA